>NC_048238.1:64667337-64692109 GCF_002007445.2 Ailuropoda melanoleuca
CCACCTCCCCACTGAAGTCTTCAGTTTGCTTCTCATAGTCCATAGTCTCTGGTGTTTCATTCCCCCTTCTGATTACGCCCCCTTTCTTTATCCCTTTCTTCCCCTACTGATCATCCTAGTTCTTATGTTCCATAGATGAGAGAAATCATATGATAATTGTCTTTCTCTGCTTGACTTATTTCACTTAGCATTATCTCCTCCAGTGCCGTCCATGTTGCAGCAAATGTTGAGAATTCGTTCTTTCTGATAGCTGAGTAATATTCCATTGTATATATGGACCACAGCTTCTTAATCCAGTCATCTGTTGAAGGGCATCTCGGCTCCTTCCATGATTTGGCTATTGTGGACAATGCAGCTATGAACATTAGGGTGACTGTGCCCCTTCTCTTCACTACATCTGTATCTTTGGGGTAAACACCCAGTAGTGCAATGGCTGGGTCATAGGGTAGTTCAATTTTTAACTTTTTAAGGGACCTCCACACTGTTTTCCAGAGTGGCTGTACCAACTTGCATTCCCACCAACAATGTAGGAGGGATCCCCTTTCTCCACATCCTCTCCAACAATTGTTGTTTCTTGCCTTGTCTATCTTTGCCATTCTAACTGGCGTAAGGTGGTATCTCAGTGTGGTTTTGATTTGAATTTCCCTGATGGCTAATGATTTTGAACATTTTTTCATGTGTCTGTTAGCCATTTGTATGTCTTCATTGGAAAAGTGTCTGTTCATATCTTCTGCCCATTTTATGATTTGTTTATTTGTTTCTCGTGTATTGAGTTTGAGAAGTTCTTTGTAGATCTTGGATACCAGTCCTTTATCCGTAGTGCCCTTTGCAAATATATTCTCCCATTCCGTGGGCTGCCTCTTAGTTTTTTTGACTGTTTCCTTGGCTGTGCAGAAGCTCTTTATCCTGATAAAGTCCCATAAGTTCATTTTATCTTTTATTTCTCTTGCCTTTGGAGATGTGTCGTGAAAAAGGTTGCTCTGGCTGATGTCATAGATGTTGTTGCCTATGTTCCCCTCTAGAATTTTGATGGATTCCTGTCTCACATCGAGGTCTTTCATCCATTTGGAGTTTATTTTTGTGTATGGTGTGAGAGAGTGGTCAAGTTTCATTCTTTTGCATGTAGCTGTCCAATTTTCCCAGCACCATTTATTGAAGAGACTGTCTTTTTTCCACCGGATGTTTTTTCCTGCTTTATCAAAGATTAGTTGCCCAAAGAGCCGAGGGTCCATTTCTGGGTTCTCTATTCTGTTCCATTGGTCGATGTGTCTGTTTTTGTGCCAGTACCATGCTGTCTTTGTGATCACAGCTTTGTAGTACAGCTCGAAATCCGGCATTGTGATGCCCCCAGCTTTGTTTTTCCTTTTCAACAGTTCCTTGGTGGCGATTCGGGGCCTCTGTTTCCACACAAATTTAAGGACTATTTGTTCCAGTTCTTTGAAAAATGTCCTCGGTATTTTGATCAGGGGGATAGCATTGAAAGTGTAGATTGCTCTGGGTAGTATGGACATTTTAACTATGTTAATTCTTCCAATCCATGAGCATGGAATATTTTTCCATCTTTTTATGTCTTCCTCAATATCTTTCAAAAGTGATCTATAGTTTCTAGGATATAGGTCCTTTACGTCTCTGGTTAAGTTACTTCCAAGGTAACGTATGGTTTTTGGTGCTATTGTAAATGGGACGGATTCCCTAATTTCTATTTCTTCAGTCTCATTGTTCATGTATAGAAATGCAACTGATTTCTGAGCACTGATTTGTATCCTGCCACATTACTGAATTTCTCTCTAACTTTTAATAGTTTGGGAGTGGATTCTTTTGGGTTTTCCATATACAGTATCATGTCATCTGCGAAGAGAGACATTTTGACTTCTTCNGAGACAGTTTGACTTCTTCTTTGCCGATTTGGATACCTTTGATCCCTTTTTGTCTTCTGATTGCTGTTGCAAGGACTTCTGGTATTATGTTGAATAATAGTGGCGAGAGTGGGCATCCTTGTCCTGTTCCTGATATTAAGGGAAAGGCTTCCAGCTTTTCCCCATTGAGAATAATATTTGCAATAGGCTTTTCATAGATGGCTTTTATGAGATTGAGAAATGTACCCTCTATTCCTACACTCTGAAGGGTTTTAATCAGGAAAGGATGCTGTATTTTGTCAAATGCTTTTTCTGCATCAATTGAGAGGATCATATGGTTCTTGAGTCTTTTCTTGTTGATATGATGTATCACATTGATTGATTTGCGAGTGTTGAACCATGCTTGCATCCCAGGTATGAATCCCACTTGGTCATGATGGATAATCCTTTTAATGTACTGTTGGATCCTATTAGCAAGGATCTTTTTGAGGATTTTGGCATCCATATTCATTAGGGAAATCAGTCTGTAATTCTCCTTTTTGAGGGGGTCTTTGCCTGGTTTGGGGATCAAGGTAATATTAGCCTCATAGAATGAGTTTGGTAGCTTTCCTTCTGTTTCTATTTTTTGAAATAGCTTTAGGAGAATAGGTATTATTTCTTCTTTGAATGTTTGGTAGAATTCCCCAGGAAAACCGTCCAGGCCTGGAGTTTTGATATTTGAAAGGTTGTTTATCGCTGACTCAATTTCTTCATAATTAATTGGACTGTTTAAGAAATGTATTTCTTCCTGGGGCGCCTGGGTGGCACAGGGGTTAAGCGTCTGTCTTCGGCTCAGGGCATGATCCCGGCCTTACAGGATCGAGCCCCAGATCAGGCTCCTCTGCTATGAGCCTGCTTCTTCCTCTCCCACTCCCCCTGCTTGTGTTCCCTCTCTCGCTGGCTGTCTCTATCTCTGTCGAATAAATAATAAAANTTTGGAAGGTTGTTTATCACTGACTCAATTTCTTCATAGTTAATTGGTAAAAAAAAGAAATCTATTTCTTCGTGTTTAAGTCTTGATAGTTTATAGGTTTCCAAGAAGGCCTCCATCTCTTCCAGATTGCTTAGTTTTTTGGCATATAGCTGTTGATGAAAATTTCTAATAATCCTTNTCCCTTTTCAGTCATAATTTTAATAATCTCAGTCCTTTCTCTTTGTTTTTGGACATAGTCTTGCCAGTGGTCTACCATTTTATGGATTCTCTCAAAGAACCAGCTTCTAGTCCTGTTGATTTGCTCTACTGTACTCTGGTTTCTAATTTCATTGATTTCTGCTCTAATCTTGGTCAACTCCTTCCTTGTCAGTGGGTTAGGCCTGTCCCTCTGTTGCTGTTCCAGTTTCTTGAGGTGAGAATATAGAAACTGCATTTTAGATTTTTCTATTCTTTTGAGTGAGGCTTGGATGGCTATGTATTTCCCCCTTAGGACTGCCTTTGCAGTATCCCATAGGTTTTGGACCGTTGTGTATTCATTCTCGTTGGTCTCCATAAATTGTTTAATTTGTTTTTTGATTTCCTGGTTTATGGAGTCATTCTTGAGCAGGATGGTTCTTAGTCTCCAAGTGTTTGAGTTTCTTCCAGGTTTTTCCTTGTGGTTGAGTTCCAATTTCAGAGCGTTGTGGTCTGAGAATATGCAGGGGATAATTTCAATCTTTTGGTATTGGCTGAGACCTGTTTTGTGTCCCAGAGCATGATCTATTCTTGAGAATGTTCCATGGGCATTTGAATAGAATGAGTATTCTTTGGTTCTGGGGTGTAGTGTTCTATATATATCTATGAGGTCCAACTCGTCGAGTATGGCATTCAAAGCCTTTGATTCTTTGCTTAGTTTTTGCCAGGGTGGGTGTTCTATTTCTGATAGTGGGGTGTTGAGGTCCCCTACTATTACTGTGTTTTTATCTCTATGTCTCTTTATTTTGGTTAAGAGTTGGCTTGTGTATCTTGCTGCTCCCCTGTTGGGGGCATATATATTAATAATTGTCATATCCACTTGTTGAATACTTCCTTTAAGAATAATATAGTGCCCTTCTGTATCTCTCTCTATGGCCTCTAGTTTAAAATCCAGTCTATCTGATATGAGAATTGCTACTCCAGCTTTCTTTTGAGGTCCATTTGCGTGGAAGATGGTACTCCATCCCCTTACTCTAAGTCTGAATGCATCTTTGGGTTCAAAATGAGTCTCTTGTAGACAGCAAATGGATGGGTCATGTCTTTTTATCCAGTATGCAACCCTGTGGCATTTTATGGGAGAGTTTAAACTGTTTACATTGGCACTGAGAACTGAGAGATAGGATTTTAATGATGCCATGTCTCTTTAAAGTCTTTGTATCGGTTGTGACTTGCTGCTCTGTATCACTCTTGGGGCCTTTTTACCTTTATAGAGCCCCCCTTAATATCTCCTGTAGGGCTGGTTTCGTGGTTACGAAATTGGTTAATGACTGGCAATTCTGGAACGTCTTTATTTCTCCATCAATTCTGAACAGCAGCCTTGCTGGATAAAGGATCCTTGGCTGCATGTTTTTCTCTGAAAGATCTTTAAAAATGCCCCCCCCCCAAGACTTTCTCTCATTCCAGGTCTCTGTAGACAGGTCTGATGTAATTCTGATACCTTTGCCTTGGTACGTGAGAAATTTCTTTGCCCTGGCCGCTTTCAATACTGTATCCTTGGATCTAATATTTGCGAATTGCACTATGACATGCCGTGGCGTAGGTTTGTCCTGGTTGAGCTTGGATGGGGTCCTCTCTGCCTCTTGGACACGAATGCTTGTTTCCCTTGCTAGATTAGGGAAGTTTTCAGCTACAATTTGTTCAAATATCTCTTCTAGACCTCTGTTTTTCTCCACCCCCTCAGGGATGCCGATGATTCTGACATTGGATCGTTTCATAGAGTCAGTAATCTCCCGCAATCTACATTCGTGTGCGTGGATTTTTTTAAGATCAGCTTCTATTTTCGGTTTTTCTTCTACTAACCCATCCTCCAATTCGCTAATGCGTTTCTCTGCCTCGGTGACCCTGGCCATCAGAGCCTCTAGTTTTGACTGCATTTGGCTCATAGAATTTTTAATTTCTGTCAGATTCGCTCTCATTTCTGCCCTTAGGGATTCTATATTCTCAGCAANCTGCCCTTTGGGATTCTATATTCTCAGTAACGTTTTCGTTAATACTTTTTTCAAGTCTACTCATCATCTTGACCATTGTTGCTCTGAATTCCATTTCTGATAATTTGGATACATCCATATGTGTTAATTCTGTTTCAGAGGCCACAGACTCATTATCTTTTCTTTGCTGGAGGGGACTTCTCCTTCTCGTCATTCTGATGAGGAGAGATTGCGGGGTTGTCCAGAGCCCAAATTTTGACTGGGACCCAGGCCGTGTGCCCTTTTTTAATAGAGATCTTAGGGATGTGGGCTTCTTCTTTAAAGATTTTATTTATTTATTTATTTGAGAGAGAGAGACAGTCAGCAAGAAAGGGAACCCAAAGCAGGGGAGTGTGAGAGGAAGAATCAGCCTCCCAGCAGAGAAGCCAGATGAGGGACTCCTTTCCAGAAGGTTGTGATCATGCCCTAATCCGAACACAAGCGCACAATGACTGCGCCACTCAGCCGCCCCAGGTTGTGGGCTTCTTGATTTTTCAGCCTGCCTTCTGGGGGAGGGGCCTGCTGCGCCGGTATTCAGGAAACCCTGTTTGGGTAGAGTCTCCGTGTCCCCTGCGACGGGGGATGTGGATGGGCACCCTGTGAGCCGGTATTTCCGGGCTTTTGTTCTCTGGCGGCTTTCCCTGGCGGTCTGCTCTGCCTCTTCTGAGAGTCAGAGCAGCAGGGCCCATTCTCCACTGATGTTCTGGCCACTTTAACTCTGTTTCTGTTGGTGCTGCGATGTTCTGGCCACTTTAACTCTGTTTCTGTTGGTGCTGCTCAACCCTGTAGCATCCCGGGCTGTGCGCCCCACACCAGGCGTCCCAGCCCTCACTTCCAGGGCCGGCGCGTCTCTGTCCTTTGTGTTTCTAACCCCGCCTGCCGCCAGTCGGCAGCCGCCCCACATGCACCCATCGGAGCTCCCGGTCTCAGTCTGGATCCAGTGAGCACACCGGAGTTCCGGAGTTCGTGAGATGCTTGGTAGCGTGCGCCCCCGGCTCACGGTTTCAGTCTGCTGTCTCAAGGGTGCGGGTCCGCAGTCCGCCCGCTCCTCCGTGCAGGTGGCTACCTCTTCCCGGGGCCGGACACGGCGGCCCCCTCCCCCTTCCATTTATCTTCCGATATCTGTGCGCAGTTTCACGGCTCCCCGCTTCGTACGTCAATACTCAGCAGTGGAGATGTTCATTTGTAGAGGTCCAGATGTATCTTCCTGCGTCTCAGGCTGATTCCGTGGATGTTCCTGCTGGTCTGGTACCTATCCAGCTCAACTCAGGGGACTGGCTGAAAAAGGGGTCCCGCTGAAAAAGGGGTCCCCTACTCCTCTGCCATCTTAACTCCTCTCCCCAGAATGATTTTTCTAACATGTAAATCTGATCATATTGCTCCCCAGTTCAAATTAATTAATTGTTTTTTATCACTTTTGGATGAATTCTAAACTTGTATACAGCATGGCGTATAAGACCATCCACATTCAGGCCTCTGACTGCCTCTTCAATAATTTGTGGTACAATCATATTGAATGTGAACAAAGACATTTCTTATTTATGAAGGGGTTCAGAACAAGTCTCCCGAAAATATGACACTTTAGAATATGGTCTATTTTGAGACAAAGGTGATCAAGACCCAGATAACTCAATAAAACTTTGTATATCTGTTAAACTACCCAACAGAATTTAAAGAGAAAGAGAGCTATTTTCAAAAGATATATTTTTTTTTCATTCTTAATGACCTATCCATATGGCAGGACAAACGTCTAATTACCAAACAACTGCTCTTATTAGCCCATTAAATTGCCTTCCTCCCCTTTGAAGCCCCAGGCCCCTCTCCCATTTTTTAGCCCAAAATCATACCTAAGCCCAATTGCCCAGCTTGTCCTTAAGTCTGATATTCTTATAGAGCCTCTGTATGTATGTAATTAAATTAATTTTTTTCTTGTTCATATGTCTAATGCTAATTTGATTATTAGACTAGCCAAAAAACCAAGAAGGGTGGAGAAAAAATATTGCCTCCCCAATAGTTGGCAGAGATGACAGGATGCCTCACTGGCTGGACATTGCTTGTTTGGAGGTTACTGTAGTAGGGAAACCCTGGGTCCTCTGATAAGCACTGAGAGAAGTTAAGAATTCTTATATCAGTCTCCCAGATCTCTGACCCAGAGTTTGGCAGAATCAAGAGTGGTGAGAGTCCTTTTTCTATTTCAAAATTTAGAATAGCAGGAGAAAATATTTGTGGAGCTAGTTACTTGGTATAGTGACTCTGATAAATATTTGTTATGAGTACTCTCAGTTATTATGGATTCTTTTCCTCCCAGAGATGGTCATTGCTTTTCTTTGTCTCTGTCCATCATGTAATTTATCATAAGGAGGAATACCATAGAAAATAATGTAGGCATAGGCCCAAAAGCCTATTATTTGAGCCAGCCTCACAGACTGGTGAGTTTATGGTTCTTAGACAAACTGTTGTGTGTTCCTTAGAAAAAACAGATAAGGTTTTCTTTTTGTCTTGTCTTGTATCCTGGGAAGTCGTATTTGTGACCAGTAAAAATATTCTCTCTGGTCTCCACCATCCAGAAGGTATATATACGGGGGTGCATCTTCATTACCAGTCAAGTAGACTGGGGTTCTGAGACATGAAATCACAAGCCACTCCCTCTTTATCCAGCCATGCCATTTCTCAGGCACGTTTATCATAAAAGGTTCCAGTCTATAAGGGACCTTTGTTGTCTCAACCTTTGTTGCCTTATTAGTGCTAGAAAAATCCCATTCCTGTAGTGCCTGCTGATTTTCACAGATGAGAATTTTGTGAATGAAGGTATCTCATATTCTTGTGGGAAATAAGAGACTGTTTTCACTACACCATCCTTACATTATCTGAAACAAAAGCTTTTGCTTTCTTAGACTATCTTTGGAAGTAAACTTTTTCTATCTTGAGGGATACCTATGAGGAATGCATATTTTGCACTCTTGCGGGATGCCTCTTTTGCCCTTGGGTAAACCATATAAAACTTATTAGTTTGAGTTGCTTTTGAGATTAATAAGATCCTATTTATCAATATACAGATGATAGATGCTTTGGCCTATACTTGAAAGAAAAATTATTTTATAAAGCTCTTATCCTAAACAATTGTCTTATTACCTATAGAGGGACCAAATTAAGAAGAGTATACAAAGAAATATTATGGTTAACCTTATGGACTTCCTTAACATGATGAAAAAATAGAAGCTAGACTTAGAAAAAGATTATATCCAATGTAAATTTCCCTTCTCAAATTCCAGCCGCATCTGCCTGTTTTAGCTTCCCTTTTCTTTTCTTTTTTTTTTTTAGATTTTCTTTATTTATTTGACAGAGAGAGACAGCCAGCGAGAGAGGGAACAGAAGCAGGGGAAGTGGGAGAGGAAGAAGCAGGCTCCTAGCGGAGAAGCCTGATGTGGGGCTCAATCCCAGAACGCCAGGATCACGCCCTGAGCTGAAGGCAGATGTTTAACGACTACGCCACCCAGACGCCCCAGCTTCCCTTTTCCTACAAGATTTAGAGAAAGCACTTTGGCCTGATCTCCTGGCCCGGAGTATACAGCTTACTTGTGTAAATGCTGAAAGCCAGGAAGTGAATTTAGCAGAAGCATCTTGAACAAGCAACACAGCTTACTTTTCTGGGCTCTGTAATCAGGCTCTGCCAGTCTCAGGTCTTCTTATGTAATGTCTCTTGCAGATACACCCCCCAAATTAATATCCCTTGTACAGCAGAAGATCCTTTAAATTATTAAGTCCTTTTACCTCCACTTTCAGAGGATCCTACCAAATTTAAAGAGGAATTAAAAAGATTAATGACCATTTACAACCCCACCCATAAGAACTTGTCTTCTATGGGGTATTCATCTCACCTATTATATTGTAGTTATCAGACAAGCAAGATGACCCCTTCCAAGCTACCCCCCATCCACAGAGGAAACTGATTACCAGAATTTCTCCTAGAATTTCCTACAATCAGCTGAAGGCCAATATTCAGAGACAGATAGAGAGGCTTTTCCTCCTGAGGAGAATCAATCCAAGGGTAAATTGCACACTTAGAAAAAAGGTCTTTGTTAGATTTGGTTAGCTGGTATCTTGAGAAGTTTTCCATCCATGTTCATCACGGATATTGGCCTGTAATTTTCCTTTCTACTGGGGGTCTTTGTCTGGTTTGGGGATTGAGGTAATGCTGGCCTCATAGAATGAGTTCAGAAATTTTCCTTCCATTTTTATTTTATGGAGAAGATTCAGCAGAATAGGTATTAATTCTTCTTTAAATGTTTCTTATAATTCCCCTGGGAAGCCACCCAGCACTGGACTCTTGTTTGTTCAGAGATTTTTAATGACTGATTCAATGTCTTTGCTGGTTATATGTCTGTTCAGATTTTCTATTTCTTCCTGATTCGGTTTTTTTTAAAGATTTTATTTATTTATCAGAAAGAGAGAGAGCGAGAGAGAGAGAGAGCACGAGCAGGGGGAGTGGAAGGCAGAGGGCAAAGCAGGCTACCCATTGAGCAAGGAGCCCGATGTGGGACTCAATCCCAGGACCCTGGGGTCATGACCTGAGCTGAAGGCAGATGCTGAACTGACTGAGCCTCCCAGGTGTCCCTTCCTGATTCAGTTTTGGTACTTTATATGTTTCTAGGAATTTGTCCATTTCTTCCAGATTGCCTAATTTGTTGGCATATAATTGCTCATAATATTCTCATATATTTTTTTTGTGTGTTTTTGCGGTGTTGGTTGTGATCTCTCCTCTTTCACTCAGGATTTTATAATGAGCACTGGGTGTTATATGAGAGTGATGAATTACTAAAATCTACCCCTGAAACTAATACTACACTATATGTTAACTAACTTGAATTTAAATAAGATCTTGAAAGAAGAAAAACAAAGAAAGAAGGCCCCTGTTAAAATGCTTTATACAGACTTTACAAAGACATATTGCATTAAACCCTGAAAATGTTTGCTGTTTGTTCCAGCTAAAAACTGAAAAAATATTTAAAATAACTTTTTAAGAAACTCTGTAGTGAAAAATTTACCAAATTGGAAGCTGATGTTCAGAGCCTGATAGGAATTATTTTTATGCCTTCTCCCCTGAGCTACAATAAAGTTATGTACCTGGATGGAAAGAAGCAAATTGTAGTTAGATGAGAAGATAGATTTATTATGTACCTTAAGTTGCAAATTGATTTATTTGAGTATAGTTGATACACATTGTTACATTAGTTTCAAATGTACCACATAGTGACTCAACATCTCTATATGCTATGCTGTGCTCACCACAAGTGTAGCTACTGTCTGACACCATAGAACACTTACAATAACATTGAATATATTCCCTATGCTGAGCTTTTTATTCCCATGACTTATTCATTCTGTAACTAGAAACCTGTATCTCCCACTCATCTTCACTCATTTTGTCCATTCCCCACCCCTCTGCCCTCTGGGAACCGTCAGTTTGTTCCCTGTATCTATAAGTCTTATTCAACTTTTTGTTTGTTTATTCATTTTTGTTTGTTTTTTAGATTTTACATATGAGTGAAATCATATGGCATTTGTCTTTCTCAGTCTGACTTATTTCACTTAACATAAAACTCTCCAGATCCATCTGTGTTGTCACAAAGGGCAAGGTCTCATCTTTTTTATGACAACATAATATTCCATTACATTTTATTTATCTATTCACATATTGATGCATACTTAAATTACTTCTATATTATGGCTATTGTAAATAAAGCTGAAATAAACATAGGGGTGTATATATCTTTCTGAATTAATGTTTTTGTTTTCTTTGTGTAAAAACTCAGAAGTAGAATTTTTTAATCATATGGTATTTCTATTTTTATTTTTTTGAGGAACCTCTATATTGTTTTCCTTAGTGTCTGCACAAATTAGAATTCCCATGAACAGTGCATGAAAATTCCTTTTTCTCCACATCCTTGTCAAAACTTGTAATTTATTGTCTTTTTGATTTTAGCTATCTTGACAGGTGGTTTTGTTTCACACTTCCCTTAAGATTAAAGATATTGAGAATCTTTTCACATGTCTGTTTGCCATCTATATATCTTCTTTGGAAAGATCTCTATTCACATCCTCTGCTCATTTTTTTAATTGAGCTGTTTTTTATTTGATGTTGAGTTGTTTAAGTTCTTTATATATTTTGGATACTAACCCCTTATTGGATAGGTCATTTGCAAATATCTTCTCCCATTCTGTAGGTTACATTTTTGTTTTGTTGGTGGTCTCTTTTGCTATGCAAAATCTTTTTTTTTTTTATGTAGTCCCAATAGGTTATTTGTGCTTTTGTTTCCCCTTGCTTTAGGGGACATATATAAAATAAAAAATGTGGCTAAGGCCAATGCCAAAAATAATACTGTGTTTTCTTCTAGGATTTTTATGGTTTTAGGCCTCTTATTTAGGTCTTTAATCCATTTTGAATTTATTTTTGTGTATGGTATAAGAAAGTGGTCTGGTTTCATTATTTTCCATGTAGCTGTCCATTTTTTTCAACACCATTTGTGGAAGAGAATGTCCTTCCCCAATGTATATTCTTGCCTCCCTTGTGATAGATTAATTAACCATATAAGTACAAGTTTATTTCTGGACTCTTTATTCTGTTCCATTGATCTATTTTTCTGTTTTTGTCCTAGTATCATACTATTTTGGTTATTACAGCTTTGTAGTGTACCTTGAATTCTGGAATTGTGATATCTCCAGCTTTGTTCTTCTTTCTTAAAGTTTCTTTGTCTATTTGGGGTCTTTTGTGGTTCCATACATATGTTATTATTATTAGTTTTAGTTCTGTGAAAAATACTGATGGTATTTTGATAGGGATTTCATTGAATCTGTAGATTTCTTTGGGTAGTATGGGTATTTAAACAATATGTGCTCTTCCAATCTATAAGAATAAAATATGTTTCCATTTGTTTGTGTCATCTTTAATTTCTTTCATCAGTGTTTTATACTTTTCAGAGTACTGGTTTTTCACCTCTTTGCTAAAGCTTATTCTTAAGTATTTTATTCTCTTTGGTACAATAGTATATCAAACTGCTTTCTTAATTTCTCTTTCTGCTATTTTATTATTAGTGTATAGAAATGTTACTGATTTCTGGGTATTAATTTTGTCTCCTGCTACTTTACAGAATTAATTACTTCTAATAGTTTTTGGTGGTGTCTTTAGGTTTTCTATGTATAGTATCATGTCATCCACAAATAGTGACAGTTGAACTTCTTATTTACCAATATAGATGCCTATTATTTCTTTTTCTTGTTTGATTGCTATGGCTTGGACTTCCAGTACTATGTTGAATAAAAGTGATGAGAGTTTACATTGTTTTGTTTTGTTCCTGATCTTAGAGGAAAATTTCTCACTTTTTCACCATTGAGCATGATGTTAATTATGGGTTTTTCATATATGGTCTTTATTATGTTGAGGGTCATTCACTTTCCACCCACTTTGTTGAGAGTTTTCATCATGAGCAAATATTGAATTTTGTCAAATACTTTTTCTGAGTCTGTTAAATGATCATATGATTTTTTTAATGATCATATGATTTTTATCCTTCATTTTTTATGTGGTATATCTTGTAAACCGATTTCTTAAGGGTTTAAAAAATGTTTTTATCTTACAAAGCTTTAAAAAAACTAGAACTCCAACCCCAGAACAAGTAAAAGTCAGCCTGCTCTTTTTACAAATCCCAAAACCTTGCCTCATATCTCAAAAGGCTTGCACATGTTGCCTTTAAGAACTCAAAATCCTTCTTGGAGGAACCTAGATACTTTCTCTGTGCCTTTGTGATATAGATTTTCTACCCTCATCTTCTCTAGGACATGAGAGCCATTCTTCAAAATCTACATTGTAATGAGAGGTTTCTCATCAAAAAGAAAAAAAAGGGAGAAAGAGAAAATACTTGGAAATTTGGAGCATGAAATATCTTCACAAATATTAGTAGTTATAAGATCTCTGTGCATTTATGTGTGTCTGTAATGAATATGATATGTTTCTACTTCAGAGATGGTATTGCCAAAAGTAAGTTGTAAAAGATCTGTATTTAACTGGCATAAATTAAGGGCTTATAAGTTAAGCATTTCTAAATCTCAAACATATAATAAAGCTAACCCAAATGTATTTCAAGTTCATGTGATCTAGGATAATTTTTACCAAATAAATGGGGGGAGGGGCAAAGGGAGAGAGAGAGAGACAAGCAGACTCCCCACTGAGCAGCAGCCCAACATGGGGCTCGATTCCAGGACCCTGAGATCATGACCTGAGCCCGAGGTAGACACTTAACTGACTGAACCACCCAGGTGCCCCAAATATATATTCTTTCTGCATGCACACTGAAAATTCTCCAGAATAGATCATATACTGCATCACAAATCTGGACTCAGCCAGTATGGAAAGACTGAGATCATACCATTCATATATTCAGACCACAGTGTTCTGAAAATTAAGGTAAAACACGAGAAAAAAAAATTGGAAAGACCACAAATGAAAAGAGGTTAAAGAACCTCTTACTAAAGAATTAATGGGTCAACCAGGAAATTAAAGTAGAATTTAAAAAATATATGGGAGCAAATGAAAATGAAAACATGACAGTCCACAAACTTTGCGATACAGCAAAGGCAGCTCTAAGAAGGAAGTATATAGCAATACAGGCCTTCCTCAAGAAGCAAGAAAAGTCTCAAATACACCACTTAATCTTTCACCTACAGTAGCTGGAAAAAGAGCAGCGAATAAAGCTTAAATCCAGCAGAAGGGAAATAATAAAGATTAGAGCAGAACTCAATGATATAGAAATAAAAAAAAACAGGGACAGTACCCATACCACCAATTTTGTAGAAGTCCTGGAGAGGCAGACACAAGGGCTTGTCAGTTGGATGAGTTGGTGGCAGGATGCACTCCGGAGCTTCAAGTTGTGTGGTTCCACTGGCATTCCCATCTTTACAGGTGACTACCCATATCTTGAAACAAGGCATGTTAGCACTTGGCTCCAGTATGTTGTCACCATCCCAACTAAAAATTTGCACAAATGCTACTGTGTCGGGGTTATAGCCAATTTTCTTAATGTAGGTGCTGACTTCCTTAATGATTTCCTAGTAGCTCTTCTGGCTGTAGGGTGGCTCAGTGCAATCCATTTTGTTAATACCAACAAATAGTTGTTTTACACCCATTGTGTAAGCCAGAAGGGAAAACTCACTGATCTGCCCAATCTTGGAGATACCTGTTTCAAATTCACTGACACCAGTAGCAACAATGAGGACAGCACAGTCAGCCTGAGATGTGCCTGTAATCATGTTTTTGATGAACATGGGCATCAACGATGGTTACATAATACTTGCTGGTCTCAAATTTCCATAGGGAAATATCAATGGTGATACCACATTCATGTTCAGCTTCCAGTTTATCCAAGACCCAGGTTTACTTGAAGGAACCCTTTCCCATCCTATCTCAGCAGGCTCCTTCTCAAATTTTTTGATAGTTCTTTTGTCAATCCCACCACATTTGTAGATCAGATGACCGGTAGTGGTAGACTTGCCTGAATCTACGTGTTCAATGATGACGATGTTGATATGAGTCTTTTCCTTTCCCATTTTGGTTTGGGTTTAGTGGTGGTTTTCATGACACCTGTGTTCTGGTGGTAAGCTTGTGTTCTGGAGGCGATAAAGCTACAGCATTTTTTCTTGGTAAAATATATCAACAAAGTAGGGATAGAGGGAACATTCTGCACCATCATAAGGGCCATATCTGAAAGATCCACAGCTAATATCATCATCAATGGGGAATAACTGACAGCTTTTACCCTAAGGTCAGAAACACAGCAGGGATGTCCACTCTCACCACTGTCATTCAACAGAAGCAGCAGTCAGACAAGACAAAGAAATAAAAGGCATCCAAATAGACAACAAAGAAGAAATAAAACTTTCACTCTTCACAGACAACATGATACTTTATGTATAAAACCCACAAGACTCCACCAAAAATTGCTAGAACTGGTACAAGAATTCAGCCTAATTGCAGGATATAAAATCAGTGCACAGAAGTCTGCTGCATTTTGATACACCAATTATGACACAACAGAAAGATAAATTGAGGAATCAATACCATTTACAATTGCACCAAAAATAATAAGATACCTAGGAAAAAAACCTAACCAAAGAGAAAAAAGATCTTTTCTCTGAAAAATATAGAGCACTGATGGAAGAAATTGAGGAAGACATACATAAATGGAAAAACATTCCATGCTCATAGATTGAAAAAATAAATATTGTTAAAATATTTATGCTAATATTACCAATCTATGCATTCAATGCAATCCTGTTCAAAATAACACCAGCATTTTTTCACAGAGGGAACAAATGATTGTAAAATTTGTATGAAACCAGAAAAGACCCTAAATAGCCATAGGAGTGTTGAAAAAGAAAACTAAAGACAGATACATCACAATTTGGACTTCAAGCTGTATTACAAAGCTGTAGTGGTCAAGACAATGTGGTATTGGCACAAAAACAGACACATAGAACAATAAAACAGAATAGAAAACCTAGAAATGGACTCTCAACTCTATGGTCAATGAATCTTCAACAAAGCAGGAAAGGATATCCAGTGGGAAAAAATACAGTCTCTTCAACAAATGGTGTTAGGAAAATTGGACAACCACATGCGAAAGAATGAAACTGGACAATTTCCTTACACCATACACAAACATAGACTCAAAATGGATGAAAGTACTAAATGTGAGATAGGAATCCATAAAACTTCTAGTGAAGAACACAAACAGCAACCTCTTTAACTTGGTCACAGCATCTTCTTGCTAGACATGTCTCCAGAGTCAAGAGAAACAAAAGCAAAAATGAACTATTGGGACTTCATCAAAATAGAAACTTTTGCACAGCAAAGGAAACAATAAAAAAACTAAAAGGCAAACTATGGAATGGGAGAAGATATTTGCAAATGACAAATACTGATAAAGTATCCAAAACCTATTAAGAACTTATCAAACTCAACACACAAAAAACAAAAAAATCAAATCATAAAATGGGCAGAAGATATGAACAGACACTTCCAATGAAGACATACAAATGGCTAACAGACACATGAAAAAATGTTCAACATCATTAGCCATCAGGGAAATACAAGTCGAAATCACAATGAGATACCACCTCACACCAGTCAGAATGGCTAAAATTAAGAAGTCTGGAAACAACAGATGTTGGTGAAGATGCAGGGAAAGGGGAACACTATTCCACTGTTGGTGGTAATGCAAGCTGGTGCAGCCACTCTGGAAAACAATGTGGGGGCTCCTCAGAAAGTTAAAAATAGAGTGACCCTATGACCCAACAATTGCACTACTGGGTATTTATGCAAAGGATACAAACATAGTGATTTGAAGGGGCACATTCACCCCAATGTTTAAAACAGCAATGTCCACAATAGTCAACTATGGAAAGAGTCCAGATATCCTTCAACAGATGAATGGATAAAGAAGCTATGTTATATATATCTACAATGGATAATTACTCCACCACCAAAAAGAATGAAATCTTGCCATTTGCAATGATGTGAATGGGACTAGAGGGTATTAAGCTAAGCAAAATAAGTCAGTTAGAGAAAGACAAATACCATATGATTTCAATCATATGTGAAATTTAGGAAACAAAACTGATGACATAAGGGAAAGAAAGGAATAATAAAATAAGATAAAGAGAGAGGAAAACCATAAGAGACTCTTAAACATAGGGAATAAAGTGAGGGTTCCTGGAGGGAAAGAGGGTGGGGGGATGGGGTAATTGGATGATGGGCATTAAGGAAGGAACTTGATGTAATGAGCATTGTGTCTTATATGGAACTTATGAATCACTAAATTCTACCCTTGAAACTAATAATACACTATATGTTAACTATTTTGAATTTAAATAAAATCTAAAATAAAATAAGACAAAATACTTAAAATTTAGTTGCTAAATAAGTCTAAATTTATCTACTTTTGTCTTCTTGTTACAGAGAAAATAAGTGTGTTTGGATCTGTTAGTAAACATGTCTTCAGCCATATTGAGATACTGTACTATTAAAAGGGGCCACATCCTTCTGGACATTATGAAATGTATTTTAAATTTGCCAATTCTGATTAATATGTGTAATTAAAGTTACTAGAAATAAACATGGGAACACTTTCTATGCAAGGAAAGTAAAATGTGTGTTTTGTTGAGGAAGAACAAAGTTGTAAAAGTTTTGTGGGAAAGGGAACTTTTCAGGAAAAATATATGTAGGCATGGTCAGGGCAAGTTATAATTGGAGTTATTTTAATTAAGTGAATATGCTTTAATATAAAAAGTGAGCTCTCACAAAATTAAAATTTGTGTGTTTTTTTTCTGTTAAGTGGAAAAAGGTTTTTTGGACTATTGGTCTGCCCCTGATAATAAGAGATTGTGAAGGGTTTTTCTTTACCTTTAGATTAATCAATGTAAGAAAAAATAATCTGTGTTTCATCAAAATATTGCCCTGTACCTCATGTTGTCTTAATCACGTGTTGTATTATTTAATAAATCTGAATTTTCTCAATATTAATAGAGCTAAGTTTTCCTAACAACTATTTAATTCTCTAGATTTGCCTTTAAAATATTTTATTGTCCCTTTGGTTACATTGATAGTTAAGCATGGTTTCATAATGGTCTGTGAAGCAGTTTAATTAAATGTTCACACCATGATATTTTTAATATATTTTTAAAGATTTTATTTATTTGACAGAGAGAGAGAGCACAAGTAGGGGAAACTGGGCAGAGGGAGAGGAAGAAGCAGGCTCCCCACTGAGCAGGGATCCTGGCTTAATCCCAGGACCCTGGGATCATGACCTGAGCCAAAGGCAGCAGCTTAATGACTGAGCCACCCAGGTGCCCCACTTGATATTATTTATAAACTTGCCCAAATTCAAATTCTAAATGAAGTCTTTTTGACTTAGAACTAACTTTTGAAATAAGAAATATTCCAGAGGGTCCCTGGAACATATCAAAAGATCTGTTTTCAGAGAAGCTAAGATGGCATAGTCATAAGAGGACCCTAGGCTCTCCTGGTCCCTTGAACTCAGCTAGATAAATATCAAATCATTCTGAATAACCAAGAAAATTGACTTGAGGACTGACAGAACAAACTGCACAGCTAGAGGGAAAGAAAAGGCCACATTGTGGAAGGTAAGCGGTGCGGAGACATGATTTGTGGCAGAAGTGGACTATGGGTACCATGGAGGGGAAGGAGCCTTGGTCACTGAAAGAAGGAAGAGAGAGAGAAGTGCCCAGGGGATCACACAAAGAAACACTTCCCCAAATCCATTGACTGGGAGATGAAAGGAGCTGATTTTCATTAGTTTTTACAATTAGTTTTAGAGGTCCACATCAAGGCAGGTGTGGAGCCTAGTGGGTGCTGCAGTGTTCCTGTGGAGAAGGAGGGCAGATAGCCTGGAGGACTCATAACTTGATCTGAGGATGTCCTTGGATGCACCAGAAAGACTATTTCCCCTTCTTGGAGTGCCTCTGAAAGAGGCAACATTGCCTCTTCAGGGACAAAGGAGCTAGCTGGTGTGCACCATTTCTCTCCCCTGCCCCTCAGCATAAATTAACTTCAGGAAGCAGCACAGCACTAACAGTGGTGTAAACCACTTATACCAAGCCCTACTGCTCAGCACCCTGCAGGTGCTGTTTTTCTCGGACAAGTGGGCCTGAGAACCAGTGCATTGGGCCCTTTCCCCAGAAGACCAGCATAAACCACCCCCCCACACACCACATCTACTGACCATAGAGTTCTGCAAAACTTCAGCTATAGTAGAAATAGCACCACGTCTCATTAACAAGCAGACAAGAACACACTTAATTAAAAATTGCCACATTCTGGCCAAGGTCTAAACACTCCCCATCACAGGCAAGGAGAAACTCTACAGAGGACTGACCAGAGGGAAAGAGCGGCCAAAACACAGCAGCAGAGTGCACACAGCATAAACCAGAAACACTTCTTGAAGTGCCAGGCCCTGAACAGTATATGACGTCTTCTTTATAAAGCCATTATTCTCAAGAGCAAGAAATATAACAGGCTTTCCTAACATACAGAAGACAGAGACCTAGACAAATGACAAGAGAGATTTCATCTAAAAAGAAAGAACAAGAAAAAGTCATGGTCAGGGATCAATGCTTTCTCATTGAAACAGATACAAGTAATATGCTTGATCCAGAATTTAAAGCAATAATCATAAGGATACTTGAGAAAAGCATATAAGGCACCAGGGAGTCCCTTACTGCAGAGATAAGAGACAGAAAAACTACTCAGGCCAACATAAAAAAATACTATAACTGAGATGTGAATGTAACAGGATGAAATGACAACAAAGATGGTAGAAACAAAGGAACAAAAAAGTGATCTAGAAGATAAAATAATGGAAAATAATGAAGCTGAGAAGAAGAGAGAAAGAAAAAATTGGGTCACAAATATAGACTGGGAACTCAGTGACTCCATAAAGCATAATAAAATTCATGTCATAGGAGTCCCAGAAGAAGAAGGAGGGTAAAGGGGGCAGAAACTTTGAGGGGATGCCTGGGTAGCTCAGTGAGTTAAGCAGCTGCCTTTGGCTCAGGTCATGATCTCCAGGTCCTGGGGTCAAGCCACATGTTGGGTTCCCTGCTTAGTGGGGAGTCTGGTTCTCCTTCTCCCTCTGTCCCTCCACCCCCCTCATGCTCTATCTCTCTTTCTCAAATAAATAAATAAAATCTTTTTTAAAAAAGAAACTTTAACTGAGGAAATTATAGCTGAAAATTACCCTAATCTGGGGAAGGAAGCAGACATCCAAATCTCAAAAGGTACAGTGAACACCCATCAAAAACAACAAAAACAGGACAATGCCAAGACATATCATAGTTAAATTTGCAAAATACAGAAATAAAGAAAATATCTTAAAAGAAGCAAGAGAAAAGAAATCCCTAACTTACAAGGGAACATCCATAAGGTTAGCAACAGATTTCTCTGAAGAAGCTTGGCAGGCCAGAAGACAGTGGCATGATATATGCAATGTACTGAATGGGAAAAAAAAAATATGCTGCCAAGAATACCCTATCCACCAAAGCTGTCATTCAGAATAGAAGGAGAGATAAGAGTTCCTCAGATAAGCAAAAACTAAAGGATTCCATAACCACTAAGCCAGCTCTGCAACAGAATACACATTCTTTTCAAGTGCGCGTGGAACATTCTCCAGAATAGATCACATACTGGGTCACAAATCTGGCAGGCCTCAACAAGTATAAAATATTAAGATCATACCATGCATATTTTCTGACCACAACATTATGAAACCTCAAGTTAACCACAATAAAAATGTGGAAATAGCACAAATACATGCAGGTTAAAGAACATCCTACTAAAGAATGAATGGGTTAACCAGGAAATTAAAGAAGAAATAAAAAAAATATGGGGAAACAAGTGGAAATGAAAACATGACTGTTCAAAACCTATGGATGCAGTAAAAGCAGTCATAAGAGAGAATTATACAGCAATACAGGCCTACCCCAAGAAGCAAGAAAAATCTCAAATACATAACCTAACCTTACACCTAAAGGAGGTAGAAAAAGAACAACAAATGAAGCCTAAAGTTTGCAAAAGAAGGAAAATAATAAAGATTAAAGCAGAAATAAATGATGTAGAAACAACAACAACAATACAAACAGTAGAACAGATCTATGAAACTAGCAGCTGGATCTTTGAAAGAATCAGTAAAATTGATAAACCTCTAGCCACACATATCAAAAAGAAAAGAGAAATGACCCAAATAAAAAAAATCATGAACAAAAGGGGAGAGATCACAACCAACACCACAGAAATACAAACAATTATAAGAAAATATTATGAAAAAATATATGCTAACAAATTGGGCAATCTGGAAGAAATGGATAAATTCCTAGAAACATAAACTACCAAAACTGAAAGAGGAAGAATTAGAAAATCTGAACAGACATACAACCAGCAAAGAAATTGAAACAGTAATCAAAAATCTTCCAACAAACAAAAGTCCAGGGCCAAATGGCTTCCCAGGGGAATGCTACCAAACATTTAAAGAATTAATACCTATTCTGCTGAAGCTGTTTCAAAAAACAGAAATGGAAGGAAAACTTCCAAACTCATTCTGAAACAAGGCCAACATTACCTTGATTCCGAAACCAAAAAAAGACCCCACTAAAAAAGAGAATTATGGGCCAATATCTCTGATGAACATGGATGCAAAAATTCTCAACAGAATACTATTAAATTGAAACCAACAGCACATTAAAAGAATCATTCACCACAATCAAGTGGGATTTATTCCTGAGCTGGAAAAGTGGTTCAATATTTGCAAACCAATCAACATGATACAGCACATTAATAAAAAAATGATAAGAACCATGTGATCCTCTCAGCAGATGCAGAAAAAACATTCCACAAAATGCAGCATCTATTCTTGATAAAATCCCTCAACAAAGTAGGATAGGTGGAACATACCTCAACATTATAAAGGCCATATACAAAACCCACACTTAATATCATCCTCAATAGGGAAAAGCTGAGAACTTTTCCTCTATGTCTGAAACAAGACAGGGATGTCCACTCTCACCACTTTCTTACACTGTACACACACACAAATTCAAAATGGATGAAATACCTAAGTATGAAACAGGAAACCTTCAAAATCCTAGAGGAGAATACAGGCAGCAACTTTTTTGCCATCACCTGTAGCAACTTCCTACTGGATACATCTCTGAAAGCAAGGGAAGCAAAAGCAAAAATGAACTATTGGGACTTCATCAAGGCTCTGCACAGGGAAGAAAACAACAACACTAAAAGGCAATATATGGAATGGGAGAAGGTATTTGCAAATGACATACCTCAATAAAGGGTTAGTATCCAAAATCTATAAAGATTTCATCAAACTCAATACACCAAAACAAATAATCCAGTTAAGAAATAGAAGATATGAATAGATATTTTTCCAAAGATGGTTACAGACATAAGGTGCTCAACATCACTCATAATCAAGGAACCCAAGTCAAAACTACAATGTGATGTCACCTCACACCTTTCAGAATGGCTAAAATTAACAACACAGGAAAGAACACATTTTGGCAATGTTGTGAAGAAAGGGGAATCCTCATATACTGTTAGTGGGAATGCATACTGGTACAGCCACCCTGGAAAACAGAATGGATGTTCCTCAAAACATTAAAAATGCGTCCTGTTATTAAATATCTGATTGCTTGCATCACAGGCCTAACTTTGGGAGCCCACCTGTATCACCATCTCCTGAAATGAGATACACCTGTTTAACTGAACTGACCTATTCTCACTACTAAGAGATTGGTTTAATGAGATGGAATAATATACCAACTTCTGGACTGTGAATCTTCTTGGACAAATTTCAAAGGCAGGACTGAAAGGTTCCATAACAATTCTCCCAAAATGTGCCACTTTAGCATATGGTCTATTTTGAGCTTAATTCAATCAAGACCCAGAAGACTGAAGAAAACCTTTTACCTCTCTGTTAAATTACCTAAAATAATTTAGATAGGGAACTGGACCAGAAAGAGAACTATTGCCAAGAGATAACTTTTTAAAAAAATCTTAATGACCTATATTTATGGCAGGACAAACACCTAATTACCAAACATCTGCTCTTTTTATCTTCCTGTGAATCACCCTCTCCCACCACATTTGAAGCTCCCAGGCCTTTATCCCATTCCTTAGCTAAAAATTACCCATAAGCCTCAATTGCCAAGATTGTCCTTAGATTTGCTATTCTTATGGGGCCCTTGTATCTATGTAATTAAAATTTTCTACTGTTAATCTGTTTTACGTTAATTTGATTACTAGAGGAGTTAAAGAGACCAAGGAGGATAGAGGAAACATTCACAATATACTTTTTCATGCTTTTGTACCTTTGTGTTATATTCCTTCTATTCATAATGTCTTTTCTATCCCTTACCTACTAATGAAATACTACTCATGCCTCAAAGTTCGATTTAGGGATAATTAACTAAATCACACCATCTTCTCATCTCCATTCCAGAATCGGGTGACTTTTGGTATCTCTAGGTGAATAAGAATAGAGAAGATATGAGATGGAGGAATGTACCCTCTATCCCTACACTCTGAAGGGTTTTATTCAGGAAAGGATGCTGTATTTTGTCAAATGCTTTTTCTGCATCAGTTGAGAGGATCCATCTATGAAAAGCCTACAACAAATATCATTTTTAATGGGGAAAAGCTGGAAGCCTTTCCCTTAAGATCAGGAACACGACAAGGATGCCCACTCTCACCACTATTATTCAATAGTACTAGAAGTCCTTGCAACAGAAATCAGACAACAAAAAGGGATAAAGGTATCCAAATCAGCAAAGAAGAAGTCAAAATGTCTCTCTTCACAGATGACATGATATTTTATATGGAAAACCCAAAAGAATCCACCCCCAAACTACCAGAAATTATTGAGCAATTCAGTAATGTGGCGGGATACAAAATCAATGCTCAGAAATCAGTTGCATTTCTATACATGAAGAATGAGACTGAAGAAAGAGAAATTAAGGAATCCGTCCCATTTACAATAGCACCAAAAACCATACATTACCTTGGAACTAACTTAACCAGAGACGTAAAGGATCTATACTCTAGAAAATATAAATCACTCTTGAAAGACATTGAGGAAGACATAAAAAGATGGAAAAATATTCCATGCTCATGGATTGGGAGAATTAACATAGTTAAAATGTCTATGGTACCCAGAGCAATCTACACTGTCAATGCCATCCCGATCAAAGTACCAATGACATTTTTCAAAGAACTGGAACAAATAGTCCTTAAATTTGTATGGAAACAGAAAAGGCCCCGAATCGCCAAGGAACTGTTGGAAAGGAAAAGCAAAGCTGGGGGCATCACAATGCCGGATTTCGAGCTGTACTACAAAGCTGTGATCTCAAAGACAGCATGGTACTGGCACAAAAACAGACACATCGACCAATGGAACAGAATAGAGAACCCAGAAATGGACCCTCGGCTCTTTGGGCAACTAATCTTTGATGAAAGCATGAAAAAACATTCGGTGAAAAAAGACAGTCTCTTCAATAAATGGTGCTGGGAAAATTGGACAGCTACATGCAAAAGAATGAAACTTGACCACTCTCTCACACCATACACAAAAATAAACTCCAAATGGATGAAAGACCTCAATGTGAGACAGGAATCCATCAAAATTCTAGAGCAGAACATAGGCATCAACCTCTATGACATCAGTCAAAGCAACCTTTTTCATGACACATCTCCAAAGGTAAGAGAAACAAAAGATAAAATGAACTTATGGGACTTTATCAGGATTAAAAGCTNATCAGGATAAAGAGCTTCTGCACAGCCAAGGAAACAGTCAAAAAAACTAAGAGACAGCCCACGGAATGGGAGAATATATTTGCAAAGGACACTACAGATAAAGGACTGGTATCCAAGATCTACAAAGAACTTCTCAAACTCAATACACGAGAAACAAATAAACAAATCAAAAAATGGGCAGAAGATATGAACAGACACTTTTCCAATGATGACATACAAATGGCTAACAGATGCATGAAAAATTTTCAAAATCATTTTCCTACATTGTTGGTGGGAATGCAAGTTGGTACACCCACTCTGGAAAACAGTGTGGAGGTCCCTTAAAAAGTTAAAAGTTGAGCTACCCTATGACCCA
>NC_048238.1:64692164-64721779 GCF_002007445.2 Ailuropoda melanoleuca
TTTACCCCAAAGATACAGACGTAGTGAAGAGAAGGGCCATATGCACCCCAATGTTCATAGCAGCATTGTCCACAATAGCCAAATCGTGGAAAGAACCGAGATGCCCTTCAACAGATGAATGGATTAAGAAGAAGACGTGGAATATTACTCAGCTATCAGACAGAATGACTTCTCAACATTTGCTGCAACATGGACGGCACTGGAGGAGATAATGCTAAGTGAAATAAGTCAAGCAGAGAAAGACAATTATCATATGATTTCTCTTATCTATGGAACATAAGAACTAGGATGATCGGTAGGGGAAGAAAGGGATAAAGAAAGGGGGGTAATCAGAAGGGGGAATGAAGCATGAGAGACTATGGACTCTGAGAAACAAACTGAGGACTTCAGAGGTGAGGGGGGGTGGGGGAATGGGATGGACTGGTGATGGGTAGTAAGGAGGGCACGTATTGCATGGTGCACTGGGTGCTATACGCAACTAATGAAGCATCGAGCTTTACATCGGAAACCAGGGATGTACTGTATGGTGACTAACATAATATAATAAAAAAACATTAAAAAAAGAATAGAGAAGATATGTACTAAAACACTTCACAAAAATGCTTATCAAATAACACATGCTTTAAAAAAAAAGATTTTATTTATTTGACAGAGAGCTACAGCAAGAGAGGGCACACAAGCAGACGGAGTGGGAGAGGGAAAAGCAGGCTTCCCACTGAGCCAGGAGCCCGATGAGGGCTCGATCCCAGGACCCTGGGATCAGGACCCCAGCCAAAGGCAGACGCTTAATGACTGAGGCACCCAGGTGCCCCAAGATAACACATGCTTAATAGAAGTTCACTTTTCTCACTATAGTGTGGAAATCCCTACTTCTTTTCGGTGCCTCAGTATAAATCTTAAATGCTTGTGAAGCTTCATTCACACACTTATCTAAGGTAAATTTTGTGGGAAGAAGGGGAAAGATTAGTACAATGTAATGTGTCATAAATGCTGTATTGATATAAATTTATTATTTATTTATTTTTAAAAATTTTATTTAAGAGAGAGCACGAGTGCAAGTGCACACCCAAGCAGGAGGAGGGGCAGGAGGAAAGAATCTCAAATAGACTCCCCAGTAATCAGGAAGCCCAAGAACACAGGGTTTGATCTCAGGGTCCTGAGATCATGACCTGAGTCAAAATCAAGAGTCGGATGCTTAACTGACTGAGCCACCCATCTATAAGGTATTGGTATAGTTTTAAACTCAAACCTAAAAATTCTCAGTTCCTATATGCTGGCAGTTTGCTAAGCCCACACCCCAACCACCTTCCTCATTAAGCTGCCACACTCCAGAGCTGGGTACTAGACAACTAGGGACAGCCCCTATGCCCAGGAACATGAGAAGTTATTCAGTTTAGCCAATCCACATCAAGTCTAGGAAAACTAGCTAACCGCCCCCCATACATAAACTGCCCCTTGTTACTCTGCTCCTGAGTGCAGCTGTCTGTGTGGCAGCCTTTTATAGTTTGTAAATATAAGTAACATAGACTTCCACATTTCTTTGATTCAAGATTAGTTTGTTCTATCCCACCATTAAAAGAATCTTCAAATTTTATTAAATAGTAATGTAATCCCTAGTTTCAGTTCTTAGAATAATCTCATTGAAGGACTTTCAAACAAAATTGAGTCACATGTCCACATATTTAGCAAAGAAATGTTACTTCCTGTAGTAATAGCGATGGATAAAGAGAATTCAAATTGATATTTTAAATGAAAAACAATATTCTTTTCAAGAGCTCACTCAGAAATTTTCATAATCATTTCAACATTAATTGCACTCATTATTTGATGAATCCAGGGGTACACTTAATTATTGCCTTTCATGTGATCTGTAACAAGGGCATATAGCTCAAATTCTCCTATTTGCAAAGCTGTAAAGTATGCAAGCTATGTCTATAACCATTATTGGGTTTGAATATTGACAGTAAAGTTAAACAAAAACAGTTTTATGCAAA
Source organism: Ailuropoda melanoleuca (assembly GCF_002007445.2). Lineage (NCBI taxonomy): Eukaryota > Metazoa > Chordata > Mammalia > Carnivora > Ursidae > Ailuropoda > Ailuropoda melanoleuca. Next base: position 64,694,159 of record NC_048238.1, read on the forward strand.
ACAAAAAAACTCAGGGAAGAGCTACACTGGCAACTAAATCAAAACGCTTTTAATGTTGGCAATCTGAATTAATACAGATTGTTATCCTGTTTTGTTAACAAATAATAATTCAATAAAAAAGTGAACTGAAATCTACCATCTATCAAGGGGTGCTCATTTTTCACCTGCCTAAAATCATTTTTGATTATTGCAAATGCAGATTATTGGGTCATTCTAGAAGTAGGACTCAAGAATCCACCTTTTAACAAAGGTTTCACATTGATTTTTGTGTTACTATATGGTTTATATGTAATTCTTTTTTTATATAATTTTTATTTTGTTATGTTAGTCACCATACAGTACATCCCCAGTTTTTGATGCAATGTTCCATGATTCATTCTTTGCATAGAACACCCAGGGCACCGTGCAATATGTGCCCTCCTTAATACCCATCATCAGCCAATCCTGATACCCCACCCACTCCCCTCTGAAACCCACAGCTTGTTTCCCAGATTCCACAATCTCTCGTGGTTCATTCCCCCTACTGTTTACCCACCCTTCATTCTTCCCTTCCTTCTCCTACCAATCTCCCTATATCTTATGTTCCATAAATGAGTGAAACCATATGATAATTGTCTTTATCTGCTTGACTTATTTCACTTAGCATAACCTCCTCCAGTCCCGTGCATGTTGATGCAAATGTTGTGTAATCACTCATTCCGATGGCTGAGTAATATTCCATTGTATGTATGGACCATATCGTCTTAATCCAGTCATCTGTTCAAAGGCATCTCGGCTCCTCCACGATTTAGCTATTGTGGACAGAGCTGCTAGGAACACTGGGGTATGAATGGCCCTTCTCTTCACTATGTCTGTACCTTTGGAGTAAATACCCAGTAGTGCAATTGCTGGATCATAGGGTAGTTTTATTTTTAACATTTTAAGGAACCTCCACACTGCTTTCCAAAGTGGCTGCACCAACATGCATTCCCACCAACAATGTAGGATGGATCCCCCTTCTCCACATCTTCTCCAACATTTGTTGTTTCTTGCCTTATCTATTTTTGCCATTCTGACTGGTGTAAGGTGGTATTTCAATGTGGGTTTGATTTGAATTTCCTTGATGGCTAATGATTTTGAACAACTTTTCATGTGTCTGTTAGACATTTGTATGTCTTCATTGGAAAAGTGTCTGTTCATATCTTCTGCCCATTTTATGATTTGTTTATTTGTTTCTTGTGTATTGAGTTTGAGAAGTTCTTCGTAGATCTTGGATACCAGTCTTTTATCTGTAGTGTCATTTGCAAATATCTTCTCCCATTCTGTGGGCTGCCTCTTAGTTTTTTTGACTGTTTCCTTGGCTGTGCAGAAGATTTTTATCTTGACGAAGTCCCACAAATTCATTTTTTCTTTTGTTTCTCTTGCCTTCGGAGATTGTCATGAGAAAAGTTGCTGTGGCCGATGTCAAAGAGGTTGCAGCCTATGTTCTCCTCTAGGATTTTGATGGATTCCTGTCTCACATCAAGGTCTTTCAACCATTTGGAGTTCATCTTTGTGTATGGTGTGAGAGAGTGGTCAAGTTTCATTCTTTTGCATGTAGCTGTCCAATTTTCCCAGCACCATTTATTGAAGAGACTGTCTTTTTTCCACCGGATGTTTTTTCCTGCTTTATCAAAGATTAGTTGCCCAAAGAGCCGAGGGTCCATTTCTGGGTTCTCTATTCTGTTCCATTGGTCGATGTGTCTGTTTTTGTGCCAGTACCATGCTGTCTTTGTGATCACAGCTTTGTAGTACAGCTCGAAATCCGGCATTGTGATGCCCCCAGCTTTGTTTTTCCTTTTCAACACTTCCTTGGTATTTCGGGGCCTTTTCTGGTTCCACACAAATTTAAGGGCTGTTTGTTCCAGTTCTTTGAAAAATGTCCTTGGTATTTTGATCGGGATAGCATTGAAAGTATAGAATGCTCTGGGTAGCATAGACATTTTAAGTATGTTAATTCTGCCAATCCATGAGCATGGAATATTTTTCCATCTTTATGTGTCTTCTTCAATGTCTTTCAAGAGTGATTTGTAGTTTCTAGAATATAGATCATTTATGTCTCCTGTTAAGTTATTTCTGAAATAACATATGATTTTTGGTGCTATTGTAAATGGAATGGATTCCCTAATTTCTCTTCCTTCAGTCTCGTTATTCGTGTATAGAAATGCAACTGATTTCTGAGCATTGATTTTGTATCCTGCCACATTACTGAATTGTTCTATAACTTCTAATAGTTTGGGAGTGGATTCCTTTGGGTTTTCCATATAGAGTATCATGTCATCTGCAAAGAGAGACAGTTTGACTTCTTCTTTGCCGATTTGGATACCTTTGATCCCTTTTTGTCTTCTGATTGCTNAAAGTTCTAGTAATTTGGGGGTGGTTTCTTTTGGGTTTTCCATATAGAGTATCATGTCATCTGTGAAGAGAGACAGGTTGACCTCTTCTTTGCCGATTTGTATACATTTTATCCCTTTTTGTTGTCTGATTGCTGTTGCAAGGACTTCTAGTAATATGTTGAATAATAATGATGAGAGTGGGCATCCTTGTCGTGTTCCTGATCTTAAGTGAAAGGCTTTCAGCTTTTCCCCATTGAGAATGATGTTCGCTGTAGGCTTTTCATAGATGGTTTTTATTAAATTGAGGAATTTACCCTCTATCCCTAAACTCTGAAATGTTTTAATCAGGAAAGGGTGCTGTATTTTGTCAGATACCTTTTCTGCATCAATTGAGAGGATCACATGGTTCTTGACTCTTTTCTTGTTGATATGATCTATCACACTGATCGATTTGCGAGTGTTGAACCATGCTTGCATCCCAGGGATGAATCCCACTTGGTCGGGATGGATCATCCTTTTAATATACTGTTGGATCCTGTTAGCTAGGATCTTGCTGAGAATTTTGGAGTCCATATTCATCAGGAATATCGGTCTGTAATTCTCCTTTAGGATGGGGTCTTTGCCTGATTTGGGGATTAAGGTAATACTGGCCTCATCAAATGTGTTTGGTAGTTTTCCTTCTGTTTCTGTTTTTTGTAATAGCTTCAGGAGAAGAGGTATTATTTCATCTTTGAGTGTTTGGTAGAATTCCCCGGGGAATCCGTCAGGCCCTGCACTCATGTTTTTGGGGAGGTTATTGATCACTGCTTCAATCTTTTCATAATTAATTGGTCTGTTTAAATAATCAATTTCTTCCTGTTTCAGTCTTGGTAGTTTATAGGTTTCTAGGAAGGCCTCCATCTCTTCCAGATTGTTTAGTTTTTTGGCATATNAGCATGAAGCTGTTGATAAAGTTTCTAAAAATCTTTCCTATTTCATTGGTGTTGGTTGTGAGCTCTCCGTTTCATTCATAATTTTATTAATTTGGGTCCTTTATTCTTTTGAACAAGTCTGGCCAGTGGCTTATCGATCTTATTTATTCCTTCAAAGAACCAGCTTCTAGTTCTGTTGATCTGCTCTACAGTGCTCTTGGTTTCTAATTCATTGATCTCTGCTCTAATCTTGATCACCTGCTTTCTCGTGTGTGGGTTAGGCCTGTTCTTCTGTTCCATCTCCAGGTTCTTGAGGTAAGAATATAAAAACTGCATTTTAGATGTTTCTATTCTTTTGAGCGAGGCTTGGATGCCTATGTATTTTCCCCATAGGACTGCCTTTGCAGTGTCCCATAGGTTTTGGACCAATGTGTTTTTTTCTCATTGATTTTCAGAAATTGTTTAATTTGTTTAATTTCCTGGTTTTCATTCTCATTGGTCTCCAGAAATTGTTTAATTGTTTCATTTCCTGGTTTACCCACTCATTCTTGAGCAGGATGGTTCTTAGTTTCCAAGTGCTTGAGTTTTTTCCAAATTTTTCCTTGTGAATGAGTTCTAATTTCAAAGCATTGTGGTCTGAGAATATGCAGGGAATAACCTCAGTCTTTTGGTATCAGTTGAGTCCTGTTTTATGACCCAGTAGATGGTCTATTCTGGGGAACGTTCCATGTGCAATCGAAAAGAATGAGTATTCTGTTGTTCTGGGGTGTAGTGTTCTACATATATCTATGAGGTCCATCTGGTCCAGTATGGCATTCAAAGCTCTTGTTTTTGTGTCGATTTTCTGCTTAGGTGATCTGTCTATTGCCGAGAGTGGAGTGTTGAAGCCCATACTCTTAACATATTATTATCTATATGTCTCTTTATTCTGGTTAAGAGTTGGCTTGTGTATCTAGCTGCTCCCCTGTTGTGGGCATAGATATTTATAATTGTCATATCCACTTTGTGGATACATCCTTTAAGAATAATATAGTGTCCTTCTATATCTCTAAGTACATTCTTTAGCTTAAAAACTAATCTGTCTGATATGAGAATTGCGTACCCCATCTTTCTTTTGAGGTCCATTGGCATGAAAAGTGGTTTTCCATCTCTTCACTTTCTGTCTGGATGGGTCATGTCTTTTTATCCAATCTGCCACCCTGTGGCATTTTATGGGAGCATTTAGGCCATTCACATTGACAGTGATTATTGAGAGATATGATTTTAATGATGTCATGTTGCCTGCAAAGTCTTTGTTTCTATAGATTGTAAATTTCTGTTCTCTATCACTCTTGGGGCCCTTTTACTTTTATAGAACCCCCCTTAATATCTCCCGTAGGGCTGGTTTCATGGTTACTAATTTGGTCAGTGTCTGGAGATCCTGGAAGGTCTTTATTTCCCCATGAATTCTGAATGACAGCCTTGCTGTATGAAGGATCCTTGGTTGCATGTTTTTCTCTGATAGAGCTTTAAAAGTATCTTGCCAACCCTTCCTCTCATTCCAGGTCTGTTTAGACAGGTCTGATGGAATTCTGATATTTTTGCCCTTGTATGTGGGAAATTTCTTCACCCTGGCTGCTTTCAATATTGTATCCTTGGATCTAATATTTGCGAATTGCACTATGACGTGACGTGGCTTAGGTTTGTCATGGTTGACCTTGGGAGGGGTCCTCTCTGCCTTTGGACATGAATGCTTGTTTCCTTTGTTAGATTAAGGAAGTTTTCAGCTGCAATTTGTTCAAATATCTCTTCTATACCTCTCTCTTTCTCCACCCCCCTGGGGATGCCAATGATTCTGACATTGGAATGTTTCATTGAGTCAGTAATCTCCCGTAATCTACATTCTTGAGTTTGGATTTTTTTGAGCCAAGTCTCTGTTTTAACTTTATCTTCTACCATCCCATCCTCCAATTCACTAATTCGTTCTGCCTCATTTACCCTGGCCATCAGTGCGTCTAGTTTAGACTGCATTTGATTCATAGCAATTCTAATTTCTGCCAGATTTGCTCTCATTTCTGCCCTTAGAGATTCTATATTCTCATTAATATTTTCATTAATAGTTTTTTCAAGCCTACACATCATCTTGACCATTGTTACCCTGAACTTCATTTTTGGTAATTTGGTTTATCCATATCCATCAGTTCTGTGGCAGAGGTCACAGACTCATTATCTTTTCTTTGCTGGGGGGATTTCTCCTTCTCGTCATTCTGATGAGGAGAGGTTGCAAGGATGCCCAGAGACCCAATTATTGACCAGGACCCAGGCAGTGTGCACTTGTTTTATAGGGACCGTAGGGATGTGGGCTTCTTGATTTTTCAGCCTGCTGGGGCCTGCTGGGGGAGGGGCCTGCTGCACTGATATTCAGGCAATCCTGTTTGGGTAGAGTTGCCCTGTCCCCTGCGAGGGGGGATGGGGATGGGCACAACGTGAACTGCTATACCCGGGCTTTTGATCTCTGGAGGATTTCCCTGGCGGTTTTCTGTGTGTCTTCTGAGAGTCAGAGCAGCAGTGGCCGTATTCTAGCCTCTGTCTCAGAACAGAGAGATCACAGTCTGCTCTCCACTGAGCTCTCTTGGCCACTTTATCTCTGTTTCTGTCAGTACTGCTATAAACCCTTCAGTGTCCCAGGTTGTGCATCCCACAGCTGCTCTCCCAGCCGTCACTTCCAGGGCTGGCATGTTTCTGTCCTTTGTACTTCTAACACCGCCAGCTGCCCCCGGTTCCCGTGCGTGCTCCCGAGCTCCCTGTTTCAGTACGGTTTGAGCACGTTCCGGAGTGCAGGTTTTGTCTGGTCACGCACGGGCTCCCTTGCTCCTGGTATCAGTCCGGTTCCAGTGAGCAATCCGGAGCTCGGGTTTTCTGTCTGGTTGCACGTGCATTTCCAGGCTCACAGTCTCAGTCTGCTCTCTCGTGGGTGCCAGTCCGTGAGTTCAGCCCACTCCCCAGTGCAGGTGGCTACTGCTTCCCAGCCCCCGAGCACATTGCTCCCTCCCCCTTCTGTTTATATTTCAGTACTTGTGTGCAGATTCAAGGCTTCCTGCTTCATACCTCAATATTCAGCACTGGAGATGTTCGTTTATAGAGATCCAGATGTATCTTCCTGCATCTCAGGCTGATTCCGTGGGTGTTCAGGATGATCTGGTAGATATCCAGCTCGACTCAGGGGACCAGCTGAGAAAGGGGTCCTCTACTCCTCCACCATCTTTTCTCCTCCTCACAGAAAGTGGTCGCTTTTCTGTTCATAGTGTTTCTGCTACTCTTCTTTGTTCTCCAGTTGCATTCATAGGTATTCAGAATGGTTTGGTAGCTCTCTAGCCGAATTCCTGGGACCAGACGAACTTTAGTTCTCCTGCTTCTCTGCCATCTTGGAATACCCCCCGGTTTATATGTATTTCTAAAAAAGTTGGGGGTAGATAATTTGTGTAACATCCTTGCCAATGCACCCTTTTGTGAGTCCCCAAATCAATTTAATTCACAAATTCTCTTAGTCACTGCCTTCTCTCCCAGCCATTTTAGGAATATCAGAAGTATAGATTTGGGCAGTCAACCCGTCTTGCTGGCAGCCCAGCACAGAATTATATGAAGATAATAAATCATAAATACAATTCCCATTATCGAATGTGCATTAAATTGGACAGTTTAGGTGTTTTTCATATATCATCTTATTTTTAAAATTCTGAGAAGTAATATAGGTAATATTTTCATTTAGTACATTTAGGATCATAGGGACTAAGTAACTTGTTTATGGTCATGCAACTAGTGATTGGGTCTGGATTAGGACACAGGGTTTGCTTCAAACACTCATTTCTTTTCCACACTGCCACTGATAATATACAAAATAAAAAATAAAAATAAGTATATAATCAGGGAAAGAAGAAAGGTAAAAGAAAAAATGTCATTATGTCACAAAAATACTGTGTTTTATTATAGCTAAAATGTAACTTACCTTTTAGGACTTCCCTACTCTCTTCACTCCAGGCATTCTGTGCTTTTCCAGGTTCTTGGCTCAGTCCTAAGTCCCATGCTAAATTTTTCCACCTCTGATACCTGATCAGCTATGTCATTGACTCCCTGAATTACACTAATATCAAAAAATATACATTTTTCCCCTCTTAAACTCTGATTTTATGATACAGTAGGCACTGGCGATATGTAACAATTTTCATGCAATTAATTTAATTAACACTTTAAAATTAATTAGAATTGAAGAAAAAAATCATTTGCCTGGTCACACTCACCAAATTTGGAGTGATCACTAACTTCATTGGATAATAGCTATTGTATTGAATAGTACAGATCTACAACATTCCTATTTGATAGCATTGCCTGAATATACAAGTAAAAGGAAATTTTATATCGGAGGGATTTGTATCTTTGATATAAAAAACATTTTTCTCTGTATTTGAAGATCTATTTTGATAAAAAATTGAAAAATCTTAAACCATTAACATTTTTAGGTTTTTATTTGAAATTATAATCCCTCTTCATCCTTAAAAAAAGTAGATTAAAGAGATTTTAAAGGTACAGATGGTAAAAATCTGCTTATTACACTGATTGGACATTACAGAATATAAATGTTCTAAAGGGAAAATTGATTCATAATTAATTTTTAATTTTACAACCAGATAGATCCAAGCAGTTAAGACTGTCATGGTGCAATTTTGCATGGTTTTCTAAACATTTTATGACTACATTTGTTCTGGAGTGTCATTTCAAGGACATTTGTATAGCAACCAGCTTCAAAAGGTAGAGGTCACTTCAGGGCAGAGGGTAGATTTGTTTCCTTAGCAGATTAATAAAGATGACATCTCTTTCTGGGGCCAAAGTTGTTGAGATTTGCTAGAATTCCCCTTTAAAATACTGAGGGTTTCCTAAATTTGTCATCACTCAGCTGTGACACAAACTCACTGTGTGTGCAGCACACACCTGGTCTGTTCCATATCTTGGGTCTTGGGGCCAGGGAACTGATATCAGTGAAACTGCCTGCTGGGTCATGGTTCATAATGTATTGTTTCTTACCCAAGAGTCTGTGTCATTGCTAGACTCCACTGTGACAGGCTCATGTGTAAACTTGCAAGCTGGGTAAAATAGCTATGTCCTGAGTACCAGCCTACAACCCACAGTGTGGTAGAGAGGTAGAATGGAGATTGAAGGATGGAGATTGAAGGCCTGGAAGGTGGAGATGGCTGGGAACAAAACACATCATTTTATTTTGTAACAAGTCCTAATCCATTTAAATTTTGGTCAGTTAAACCTAGACTCACTGAAATAGGAGATATGGGCTAATATTAATCTTGGTCAAAAACAAAGCAAAACACCTGAAGACACAGGTTTTTCAGAATAAAATGTTTGCCTAAATAGTTTTGTAATCTCCACCCATTTTTCCTCACCCTTATCAGTTTTAAAAGACTCCACATAAAAATCATCCCACTGGTTGGTAGAACTTCTCTTCTTCCTATCCTAAAACCACCATCCCCTTGTTTTTGCTTTTCCAATCCCAAATCAGTAAAGAAAACTTAGCCAAAACTAGATTAAAAGTGGTCTCTTGGTCTCACACTCAACCCCACCCCCCTTGTATCCCTTTCCCACTGCACACTTCCCTCACCCCTCCACCCCCTCCACACACATCCTGATATGGAAGGTGTACAACGTGTGCCCAGAAGGATGTGGAAATATTGCTTCATAGAAACAAAGTAGTCAAAACACCATGAATTGACTGCTAACTTTACTAAAGAGATGCGATGATCAAGTTTTTAAACTTAAAACTATAGTTTATTTTGGTATATAGCTGAATAAATATATTCAGATTTTTACTTTTGATTCCCTTTTTTAAACAAAATTCAGACTGTTTCTATCATTTTGAATATAAATAAATTATACCTGCCTTGTTTTTACTTGTCCCCACCACTGTGTTTGTTTTTTATTTATTTTTATTTTTATTTATTTATTTATTTTTTAGTGTTCAATGTTTCATTAGTTGCATATAATACCCAGTGCTAATCCCAACATGTGCTTTCCTTAATACCCATCATCTGGTCACCCCATCCCCTCACCCCCCCCTTCTGTAACCCTCAGTTTCTTTCCCGGAGTCCAGAGTCTCTCATGGTTTGTCTCCCTCTCTGATTTCTTCCCATTCAGTTTTCCCTCCCTTCCCCTGTGGTTCTCTGCTCTATTCCTTATGTTCCACATATGAGTGAAACCATATGATAATTGTCTTTCTCTGATTGGCTTATTTCGCTTAGCATAATCCCCTCCAGTTCCCTCCATGTCAGTGCAAATGGTGGGTATTCATCCTTTCTGATGGCTGAGTAATATAACATTGTATATATGTACATCTTCTTTGTCCATTCATCTGTTGAAGACCATCTTGGTTCCTTCCACAGGTTGGCTATTGTGGACATTGCTGCTATGAACATTGGGGTGTGTATGCCCCTTCTTTTTACTACATCTGTGTCTTTGGGGTAAATATCTAGCAATGCAATTGCTGGATCATACGGTAGCTCTATTTTTAACGTCTTGAGGAACCTCCATACTGTTTTTGAGAGTGGCTGCACCAGCTTGCATTCCCACCAAGAGTGCAAGAGGGTTCCCTCTTCTCCACAACCTCACCAACACTTGTTGTTTCCTGTCTTGTTAATTTTGGCCATTCTAGCTAGTGTAAGGTGGTATCTTATTGTGGTTTTGATTTGTATTTTCCTGATGGCTAGTGATGTTGAACATGTTTTCTTTGGAGAAGTGTCTGTTCATGCCTTCTGCCCATTTTTTGACTGGATTGTTTTTTGGGTAATGAGTTTGAGAAGCTCTTTATATATTTTGTTTATCAGCCCTTTTGTGGGAATTCACAGTGCCTGGATAGACAAAATCTGACTTGTATATGCCTCCCTGGATGAGACTAATTGAAAAGCAAAGGAGGAGTGCCCAGAACACTGGGCCCTTTTCGAAGTCTCTTGGCTGAAGACAGCCAAATTCTTACCGTGGCTCAAGGGTCTCATCTAGGGAGTAAATGTTTAAATTTTAAAGAAAAACAGGCATCTGTGGTAGTTATGTACTTCATGGACTCCTTGCATCCTCACCCTTGTCGCATGCTGCCCCATATATTATTATCCTGACCATTAAAGTTACACTCTCCTCCTTGCTTTGCGCTTGCACCTGATGTATTGCTAAGACCCCAGTAAAAGTGGAGACAAAGCATGGCACAGGGCCTTTTCCCACTAGAGCGTCTGGTCCCCAAGCCTCTCCTTTCTCCTACTAAGGCGTCTGGAGTAATCTTTTCATTTGCCATCTCAGGGTTTGCTTGCCAAATCTGACACCTTGTATAAGAAATGTCATTTGGAAATATCTTCTCCCATTCCATGGGTTGCCTCTTAGTTTTGTTGACTGATTCCTTTGCTTTGCAAAATCTTTTTATCTTGATGAAGTCCCAAAAGTTCATTTTTAATTTTGTTTCCCTTGACTTTAGAGATGTGTCTTGAAAGAAGTTGCTGTGTCCACTGTCAAAGAGATTAGTTCTTTTGTTCTCTTCTAGGATTTTGATGGATTCCTGTCACATCCTTCATCCATTTTGAATTTAACTTTATGTATGGTGTAAGAGAATGGTCTGGTTTCATTCCTCTGCATGTGGCTGTCCAATTTTCCCAACATCATTTATTGAAAAGACTCTTTTTTCCATTGGATATTCTTTCCTGATTTGTCAAAGATTACTTGACTATGGAGTTGAGGGTCCATTTCTGGGCTCTCTATTCTGTTCCATTGATCTATATGTCTGTTTTTGTGCCAATACCATACTGTCTTGATGACTATAGCTTTGTAATATAGCTTGAAGTCAGGCATTGTGATGCTCCCAACTTTGTTTTTCTTTTTCAACATTCCCTTGGCAATTCGGGTTTCTTTCTGGTTCCATAGAAATTTTAGGATTGTTCGTTTCATCTCTGTGAAAAATGTCAATGGTATTTTGATAGGGATTGCATTGAATGCATAAATTACTCTGGGCAAGACAATGTTTATTCTTCCAATCCATGAGCACGGAATGTTATTCCATCTTCTTGTGTCTTCCTCAATTTCTCTCACAAATAATCCATAGTTTCCAGAGTATAGATCTTTTACCTTTTTAGTTAGGTTTATTGCTAGGTATCTCATGAATTTTGGAGCTGTTGTAAATGGAATTGATTCCTTAATTTCTCTTCAGTTACATTGTTAGTCTATAGAAATGCCACTGATTTCTGTGCATTGATTTTGTATCCTGTCACATTGCTGAATTGCTGTATGGGTTCTAAATACTTGGGGGTGGAGTTTTTTTGTGTTTTCCACATAAAGTATCATGTCGTCTGCAAAGAGAGAGAGTTTGACTTCTTCTTTGCCAATTTGAATGCCTTTTATTTCTTTCTATTGTCTGATTGCTGAGGCTAGGATTTCTAGTACTATGTTGAACAATAATGGTGAAAGTGGGCATCCTTGTCATGTTCCTGACTTTAAGGGAAAAGTGCTCAGTTTTCCCCCATTGAGAAGGATGTTCACTGTGGGCTTTTAATAGATGGCTCTTATGATACTGAGGTATGTTCCCTCTATCCCTGTACTTTGAAAAGTTTTAACCAGGCAAGGATGCTGTATTTTGTCAAATGCTTTCTCTGCATCAATTGAGAGGATCATATGGTTCTTGTATTTTCTTTTATTGATGTGCTCTATCATGCTGATTGATTTATGAATGTTGAACCACCCTTGCATCCCAGGAATAAATCCCACCTGGTTATGGTGAATAATCCTTTTTATGTACTCTTGGAGCCTATTGTCTAGAATCTTGTTGAGAACTTTGGCATCCATGTTCATCAGGGATATCGGTCTGTAATTCTCTTTTTTCTTGGGGTCTTTGTCTGGTTTTGGGATCAGGGTAATGCTGGCATCATAGAATGAGTTTGGAAGTTTTCCTTCTGTTTGTATTTTTTGAAATAGCTTCAGTAGAATAGGTATTATTTCTTCCTTAAATATTTGGTAGAATTCCCTTGGGAAGCCATCTGGCCCTGGACTCTTTTGATTACTGCTTCGATTTCCTTTCTGGTTATTGTTCTGTTCAGATTCGCTATATCTTCCTGTTTCAGTTTTGGTAATTTATAAGTTTCCAGGAATGCATCCATTTCTTCCAGATTGCTTAATTTGTTGGCATATATTTGCTGATAATAATTTCTAATAATTGTTTCTATTTCCTTGGTGTTAGCCATAATCTCTCCCCTTTCATTCATGGTTTTATTAATTTGGGTCCTCTCCCTTTTCTTTTGAATAAGTCTGGTCCACTGTTTATTGATCTTATTAATTCTTTCAAAGAACGAGCTTCTAGTTTCGTCAATCTGTCCTACTGTCTTTCTGGTTTCTATTTCACTGATCTCTGCCCTAATCTTTATTATTTCTCTTTTCCTATTTGGTTTAGGTTTTATTTGCTGTTCTTTCTCCAGGTCCTTTAGGTGTAAGGTAAGCTTGTGCATTTGGGATTTTTCTGATTTTTTGAGAGAGGCTTGGGTGGCTATGTATTTCCCCCTTAGGACTGCCTTTGCATTATCCCACAGGTTTTGGACTGCTGTGTTTTCATTCTCATTAGTTTCCATGAAGTGTTTAAGTTCTTCTTTAATTTCCTGGTTGATCCAATCATTCTTTAGCAAGATACTCTTTAAATTAAAAGAAAAAAGTGAACTTGTGGGACTTCATCAAGATAAAAAGCTACTGCACAGCCAAGGAAACAGTCAAAAAAACTAAGAGACAGCCCACGGAATGGGAGAACATATTTGCAAATGATACTACAGATAAAAGACTGGTATCCAAGATCTACATAGAACTTCTCAAACTCAATACACAAGAAACAAATAAACAAATCATAAAATGGGCAGAAGATATGAATAGACACTTTTCCAATGAAGACATACAAATGGCTAACAGACACATGAAAAAACGTTCAAAATCTTTAGCCATCAGGGAAATTCAAATCAAGACCACACTAAGATACCACCTTATGTCAGTTAGAAAGGCAAAAATTGACAAGGCAAGAAACAACAATTGCTGGAGAGGATGTGGAGAAAGGGGATCCCTCTTACATTGTTCTTGGGAATGCAAGTTGGTACAGCCACTCTGGAAAAGTATGTGGAGGTCCCTTAAAAAGTTAAAAATTGAGCTAACCTATGACCCAGCCATTGCACTACTGGGTGTTTACCCCAAAGATACAGATGTAGTGAAGACAAGGGCCATATGCACCCCAATGTTCATAGCAGCGTTGTCCACAATAGCTAAATCATGGAAGGAGCTGAGATGCCCTTGAACAGATGACTGGATTAAGAAGATGTGGTCCATATATACAATGGAATATTAGTCAGCCATTAAAAAGAATGATCTCTCAACAGTTGCTGCAACATGGAGAGGGCCTGGAGGAGATAATGCTAAGTGAAATAAGTCAAGCAGAGAAAGAAAATTATCATATGGTTTCTCTCATCTATGGGACAAAAGAACTAGGAAGATCGTTAGGGGAAGAAAGGGATAAAGAAAGGGGGGGTAATCAGAAGGGGGAATGAAATATGAGAGACTATGGAACCTGAGAAACAAACTGAGAGCTTCAGAAGGGAGGGGGTGGAGGAATGGGATTGGCTGGTGATGGGTAGTAAGGAGGGCACGTATTGCATGGTGCACTGGGTGTTATACCGCAACTAATGAATCATGGAACTTTACATCAAAAACCAGTGATGTACTGTATGGTGACTAACATAATATAATAAAAAAAATTAAAAAAATATTAAATTCCACGTGTTTGAGTTCCTTCCAAATTTCTTGTGGTTGAGTTTCTGTTTTACATAATTGTGGTCTGAAAATATGCATGGTATAATCTCCATCTTTTGATATCAGTTGAAACCTGATTTATGACCCAGTATGTGGTCTAGTCTGGAAAAAGTTCCATGTGCACTCAAGAAGAATGCATATTCTGTCTTTTGGGTGGAATGTTCTCTATATATCTATGAAGTCCATCTGGTCCAATGTGTCATTCAAAACTCTTGTTTCATCGTTGCTCTTCTGCTTAGATGATCTGTCCATTGCTGTGAGTGGAGTGTTAGGGTTTCCTACTATTAATGTATTACTATCTATATATTTCTTTATTTTGTTTATTAATTGGCTTATATAATTGGCTGCTTCCATGCTGGGGGCTTAGATATTTACAGTTGTTAGCTCTTCTGGTTGAATGAACCCTTTAAGTATGATACAGTGTCCCTCTATATCTCTTACTACAGTCTTTGCTTTAAAATCTAATTTGTCTGATATGAGAATTGCTATCACAGCTTTCTTTTCAGGTTCATTGGCATAGTAAATTGTTTTCCATCCTCTCACTTTTAGTCTGGATGTGTCTTTAGGTTCAAAATGAGTCTGTTGTAGACAGCATATGGATCGATACTGCTTTTTTATCCAATCTGATACCCTGTGTCTCTTAACAGGAGCATTCAGCCCACTCATGCTGAGAGTAATGATTGAAAGATACAAATTTACATTGTATTGCCTGTAGCATCCCTGTTTCTGTAGGTTTTCTGTTTCTTTCTGGTCTATGTGACTCTTGGGGTTTCTCTTCATTTACAGTATCCCCTTTAGTATTTCTTGTAGGGATAGCTTGATTGTCACATATTCTTTCAGTTTCTGCCTGTCCTGAAAGCACTTAATCTCTCTTTCCATTCTGAGTGAAAGTCTTGCTGGGTAAAATATTCTTTTCTGCATGTTCTTTTCATTTAGTACCCTGAATATGTCCTGCCAGCCCTTTCTGGCTTGCAAGGTCTCTGTGGACAGATATGTTATTCTGATGCTCCTCCCTCTGTACATAAGAGATCTCTTCCCCCTATCTGCTCTAAGGACAGCTTCCTTGGCTCTAAGATTTGTGAGGTTCACTATCACATGTTGGGGTATTGCTTTAGTTTTATTGATTTTGGGAGGGGACCTCTCTGCTTCTTGGACTTGAATGCTTGTTCCCTTCTCTAGGGTAGGGAAGTTCTCAGCTATGATTTCCTTAAATGTACCTTCTAGTCCTCCCTCTCTCCACCCCTTTGGGGATCCCAATAATTCTGACATTGGAGCATTTCATGGCATTGCTGATCTTTTTAATTCTAATATCATGTGCCACTAGCTGTGTATTCCTTTCCTCTTCATTTTCCTACCTTTCTATTAGCTTATCTTCTAGGTCACTAATCCATTCTTCTCCCTCATTTACCCTGGCTGTTAGAGTATCCAGTTTAGACTGAATTTCATTCATAGCATTTTTATGTTCGGCCTGATTAGATCTCATTTTTGCCCTTTAGAGATTCTATATTATCACTAAGGCTTTTTTTCCAGCCTAGCTGTTGACTTCATGATTGCTATCCTGAAGTGTGTCTCTGAAAACTTGTTTATATCCATATCCATTAGTTCTTTGGCAGAGGACATTGTCTCTGGTGCTTTTCTTCATTAGGAGTCCCTCTTCATATGCATTCTGTCAATACATGGTTGAACAAATGGACAGAGTCCAAAATACTCACCTCGACTCAAGCCAGATGCACCCTAGCAGAATTTGGGATGGTCAGATGTCACCACTGAACAAAGAAAGCTGATATGAAACACAAGAATAAGATTTAAAAAGTTGGAAAAAAAGGAAAAAAAAAATAAAATAAAGGGAAAAAGGGGGGATGATAAGGGGGGCTATTATCTCTCAGTGTGGACAAAACAGGGAGTTTCAGTTGTTCCTGGGTATATTTTGGTCTGTGTTTTAGAGGCCACTACATCCCAAAATCACTAGGGAAGTAAAACTTACATATGTAAAAAGGTAAAACTGAGTAGAGTGAAAAACGGCCTTAAATAAAACATATAACTAAAAAATACAAGTGTGTAAAAATGCAAGTTAAAAAGCGCCTATGCAAAAATGAGTTGGTACAATAGATATCTAGCTGAAATGAGGAGAAGGTATAAGGAAGACTATGGCAGGGGATAATGACATGAGCAAATTAAAAAAAAAAAGAAACAAACAAATGGAAAGGAAAATTATATCTGAAAAGTAAACAAGTTGTGAGGCCACACCTGGAGCTCAATATACAATTTTCCCCTTGTGTTTGGATTTTACAGTCTTACAGGATCCAAAGAATTGTCATCCACCTGTTCTTCCAGCCTGTCTTCTGGGGGAGGGGTTTGCCGCTCTGTTTCTAAGGTAATCCTGCCTGTGGGGAATTGTCCCACCCCCTGCCTGGGGGATGGGCTCAGTGGAAACCTATCTTCTGGGTGGCTTTTCACCGTGGGGCCTTTCCAAGCCTCTTCAGGGGATCAGAGCAAAAATGTCCGCAGCCAAAGTTCTGGTCCAGAGTAGAAAGTTTGCAGTTTGCCCTCTTTAATAAATTCTGCAGGACAGAAAGTCTCCACTCCTGCTTGAGCTGCTGAATATCACAGCCTCCAGAGGTGCAGGGGGATGGGCTTAGTGGAAACCACACCTCTGTTTTGCTTTTGTTGTTTCAGGCATTTGAGCACCTCTTCAGGTGTCAGAGCTAAAATTGGCCACAGCCAAACCTCTGGTCCAGAGCAAAAAATTTGCAGTTTGCCCTCCTTAATACACTCTGCAGGACTGAGAGTCTCCACTTCTGCTTTCGCGGATGAAAACCGCAGCTTCCCCTGGTGCGTGCCTACAGCTACTCTCCTAAGTGTTTTCAGGGGCCAGGGATTGTTTCTGCCTTTTGTGCTTTTAAAATCCCCTGTGGCTGTGGGCTTGCACACTTCCCGGTGGCTGCGGAATCTAGTCCGGTTCCACCGTAAAGCCCCTTCCCAGCCACTACTGCTTTGTGAGCTTCTACCCTTTCATGGGCCCTGTTTTCAGATTTTTTTCAAGATGTCTAAGGAAAGAGTGGCTATTGCCCTGCTTGGTTCACTCCTTTATGCATTCATCTGTTGATGGACATCTGGGCTCTTTCCATAGTTTGGCTATTGGGTAATTGCTGCTATAAACACCGGGGTGCAAGTGCGTTTCGGATCACTACATTTGTATCTTTGGGGTAGATACCTAGTTGTACAATTGCTGAGTCATAGGGTAGCTCTATTTTTAACTCCTTGAGGAACGTCCATACTGTTTTCCAGAATTGTTATACCAGCTTGCATTCCCACCAACAGTGTAAGAGAAAAAAACCACAAACTCTTAAATATAGAGAACAAAATGTTGTTTGCCAGAGGGGAGGTAGATGGGAGAGAGGAGAAGTAGATAAAAGGGGATCAAGAGTACATTTATTGTGATGAGCATGGAGTAATATATAGATTTGTTGAATTATATTGTACACCTGAAACTAGCATGACACTGTATGTTAATTATACTTGAATAAAAAATACCTATATAATCATCTGTATTTATACCATCATCTATAGCTACATCTACCATAATCTATATCTACATAACCATCTATATCTTTATCATCTATATGTGTATACATATTAATCTGAAATCAGAATCAATCACATATGTGTGTGTGTATGCTCACCACTGAAAAAAATGCTATTTGAGTAAAATTGTTAATGTGAAGTACTTTTCAGACTTACACCTTGTTTTTTAAGTTCTTTTTTATAGCTGCTATAACAAATTACACCAAACTGAGTGGCTTAAAACAATAGGACTTTATTTTCTCACAGTTCTGGAAGCAAGAAGTCTAAGTCAAGGTGTCAGCATGATCCCCTTTTCTCCTCAAGGCTCTAGGCTTCATCTTTGCCTCCTCCAAGCATTGGTGTTTCCCAATAATCTTTGTGGTCCCTTGATTTGTGGCAACATTACTCAAATTTCTGACTCAGTCTTCACATGGATTTATTCCCTATGTGTTTTTCTGTGTTTTCCAAATCTCCCTCTTCTTATTAGGATGCTAGGCTTTGGATTTAGTGCCCACCCAAATCCAGTATGATCTCATCTTAACTTGATTACATCTATGAAACTATTTCCAAGCAAGGTCACATTCTGAGGTTCCAGGTACATATGAATTTTGGAAGGATACTGTTCATCCTTGTACAGTCTGCCCTCTGCCTCCCCAACTTTACATCTGTCCCATGTGCAAAATACATTCACTTCATCTTGACAGTCTTAATCCATTCTGGCATTAACTCTAATTCCAAAATTTCATCTAAATGTCAACAACTCAAAAAGAGAGAGGGAAGTAAACCATAAGAGACTCTCAACTACAGAGACTCAAACTATAGGGTTGATGGAGGGAGGTGAACGGGGGATGGTCCAAATGGGTGGTGGGTGTTCAGGAGGGCACTTGTGATGATCACTGGGTATTATATAAAAGTGATGAATCATTAAATTCTACACCTGAAACCAATTTTACCATATATGTTAACTAACTTGAATTTAAATAAAAACCTGAAATAAAAAAATAAATATCATCAACTCAAAAAGTTTCAGATCTCATTATTTACTCTACATCAGATATGGGTGAGACTCTGGGTATGATTCACCCTGAGACAAAATTCCTCATCATCTGTGGACCTGTGAAACAGAAAAAAATAGTTTTCAAAATGCAATGAGGAAACAGGCATAGAATAGACATTCCCATTATGGAAGGGAGAAATTAGGAGTAAAAGGGTCACTGATGTCAAGCAAATTTGAAACCAAAAGGGGAAAAGTCTGTTAGTTCTCATGTCCTGAAAATAATCCCCTTGGGCCCAAGGAGGCTGTCAGCCCCTGCCTCTGTTCCCATTTCTCCAGCTTCCCTGCCTATGCATTCATGGATTTGCCCTTGTAGTCATTTTTTTTTCCTTGAAGGACAGCTCATGTTTCTATTGGAGTTGTTCTATGAGTATATTTCCTGCCTGTAGAATTCCTGAAGTCTGAGAGCTTTTCAACATTTAATCTTCTCTCTGTTCACTTTAGTCTGAGCTTACAGTGTTTCTCTTGGTGTAACATTATCAAAAACCATGTCAGCCTCTCATGTATGTCAATGGGATCTATGCCATTATACAATAGAATTCTGCACAGATCCTTCCTACTCCACTGCTCTTCCTGGCTTCCACTAAGATAGTTGATTGTATCCATGAGTCACAGGCCTAAGCTCTTCAGCAAAAGTTTGTGCAGCCACACTTTTGACCCAGAGCATGCTATCTGGACATGCTAAGAATTTTCCAAATCATCAAGTTCTGATTCTTATTTGCTTAACTGTTCCATCCTCAATTTATCTCATTCTTCTCTCATTTTATTGTTAAGGACCAGGAGAAACCAGGCTGCACATTTCACACTTTGCCTGGAAATCTCAGCTAAATTCCCAAGTTTGTCATTTACAGGTTCTACCTTCCACCCCACAGCAGAGTGTAACTAAGCCAAGTTTGTTTTTTTGTTTTTGTTTGTTTTTGTTTTTGTTTTTTGCCACTTTACAACAAGGATTATCTTTCCTCCACTGTCCAATAACAGGCTCCTCATTTCCTTCTGAAACCTCACCAGAAACTCTTTTAACATCTTATGTCAACCAATATTCTGTTCACAGTGTTATATGTATTCTCTAAGATTATAGAAGCTTTCTTTTTTAAGATTTTATTTATTAATTTGACAGAGAGAGACAGCCAGCAAGAGAGGGAACACAAGCAGGGGGAGTGGGAGAGGAAGAAGCAGGCTCCTAACGGAGGAGCCTGACGTGGGGCTCCATCCCAGAACGCTGGGATCACGCCCTGAGCCGAAGGCAGACGCTTAAGGACTGCACCACCCAGGCGCCCCTATAGAAGCTTTCTTTACATACCCTTCATTTCCTTCTAAGCTGTCACCAGAATTGCCTTTAACAAGCATATTTCTACCAGTGGTCTCTTCAATGCAATCTAGACTTTTTATGCTATATACCTTAAAATTCTTCTAGCCTCTACTCATTATTCAATTCCAAAACTACTCACACAATTGTAGGTAATTGTTATAGTACCAAATGCTGTATCAGTCAGGGTTCTTCAGAGAAAAAAAATATGATATATCTCTATTTATCTATCTCTTCTTTTTACCATCTTAACCATTTTTATTTTTTTATATTTTTCATATGTTTTTAATTTAAATTGAATTAACCAACATATATCTCGATCTCTATCATCTCTATCTCTATATATGGTTAAATTTCATGTCAACATGACTGGGGTATGAAGTTCCCAGACATTTTGATAAATATTAACTCTGGATGTGTCTGTGAGAGTGTTTCTGGATGAAATTAACGTTTGAATGGGGGGACTGAATAAAGCAAACTTCTCTCCCTAATATATGTGGGTCTTATTTAATCAGTTGAAAGCCTGAATAGAACAAAAAAGCTGATCCTCTTGTGAGTAGTGGGGAACAATTCCTGCTTATTTGCCTTTGAATTGGGACGCTGGTTTCTTTCCTGCTTTTGGGCTCAAATTAAAACATTGACTCTTCCTGGTTCTTGAGCCTGCTGGCATTCAGACTGAAAATGCACAATCAGCTTTCCTGGTTTTTAGGCCTTCCTACTCAAACTGAAACTGCATCTTCAACTCTCCTGGGACTCTAGATTGTTGACTAGGGATGTTGGGACTTGTCAAACTCTATAATCACATGAGCCAATTCCTTACAATAAATCTATCTCTCTTCATCTATACCTATATCTATATTTACATCTATATCTATATTATTTATATCTATCTACATATATACACATAAAGATAAAACTGTAGATAGATATAGATATATATGTATCATATTAGTTGTTTCCCTATAAAACCCTAGTACAGATTTTGGTATCCAGAGTAGTTTTAGAAGAATGGAATTTTAAGGATGAGTTTTTTTGTTTATTTGTTTGTTTTAGTTCTGGGGTTTCTGGAATTGGCTCTCTAATCTGATTAGATTTAAAGGTGCTAATGACTCTATTTCTAGTAGTAAAGAGAGCATTGATAGTTCATGGCATGATCTGACAATATAGAGACAGAAAATATTACCATTAGATACTTCTAATCAACCCCTTAAAAGAAGTAAGGATTTGAGTGACTGTGTATATGATACTTTGGATCATTTTTGGCAAACTAATAGAATAAAATTACCTAGTTGTTCTTAATGTTGCTGGAAAAGTAGGGAAAGAAAGGAAAAAGATAAACTCAGGGATTCATATTACCAGCCCAATCAGGTTTTAAATGACCTGAAAACTTCTATGTGTACCCTGAAGGGGATTCTTATCTCCTGTAGCTGCAAGGAAGAACAAGGTTGCTGAAAATCAAACCCAGAATATAATCTTCCTACTGGATGAATTTCAATACAAATTGAACCTTGTAGGATGTCTATTGTCAATGTGAGGACACTGATTGGGAAGAAAGAAGATCCTGAAAGCTGTAATTGGGACTTGTGGGAAGACTCTGATGAAGTTAGAGACATTGAAAGCCCCTACATTCTGATGAGTCTTTGCTGTTGGAAGAGGCCTCTCCACACCCAGTGGAAGTCACTTAATCCTTTAAGAGTGGCTTCTCAATCCTCTTATATTGCCTGAGAAAACTATAATAATCTCCACTGGGGCAATTTCCATTCAAGATGGTGCTGAGTCCCCTCAGAACCCAAACCCCCATCCTTCTTTGCTTCTAGATCTACAAATAGACTTAAGTGTCAGTACAGTGTGTGATCCATGAGGAGGTGCATTACACTCCAAAATAACTACTTAAGTGTTCTAAATTATACAGACAGGAATTCAAGAAACAGGGGCATCTGGGTGGCTCAGTCAGTTAGGCTCTGACTCTTGATTTCCACTCAGGTCACGATCTCAGTGTCGTGAGATCAAGCACTGCATCAGGCTCTGTGTTCACCAGGGAGACTGATTGAGATTCTCTCGCTCCCTCTGCCCCTTCCCCCTGCTCTCTCTCAAAAAAAAATCTTTAAGAAATGTATGTTGGAATGGATACTAGTGGTGTGAGGTAATGGTGGAAAGAAAATAAAGTAGGATTAGGCTCAATTTACTGGTATGAGCTCACTAAGCAGAGATTCTGTATTTAATGTTGCAGCTCAGGGAGTAAGAAAATCTCTAACAGTTTGTATAGTTGGTTGCCTGAAACATGGACCACAAGACTGCTCACAGTGGATGAGTTATTAATGCTGAACTTGCCTTGGTTTAATGTAGAAGAAGAGAATAAAAGGCTTAGGGAGATTGAAATGTTAGAGTGCATGTGTCATTTAAAACTTACATACCCAACATGGAAAGATCCAGAATACATGCTTTTCACCAAAACCATGAAAAACAAATTTGTGGAGGGGAGCCCTGGCATCCTTGAAGAGCTCTGTGATTACCCTTCTATGTAGGCTAAACCTTATAGTGGAAACTGCAGTCACTGAATTAGAAAACCTAAATGCAATGGGAATAGTTGGATCCCAGGGTTGTAGGGGCCAAGTGGTAGCACTCAATCACCAAAAGCAAGATGGGGGTGGTTAATTTAATGGGCAACAGAGTTAAAGCAACAATCCAAATCATCTGACTCGAACAGTTATTATGGCATTGGCTGGTTTATCATGGAATCCCTAGAAGTGAAATACATAGGAAGCATACTAAATTCTTACTTGATCTGTGTAAGCACAAAAGTTCTAGGTCAGGTGAACAAAAGTATAATGTGAATCATGAAAACAGAGAGTTACAGAGACTTAAACACTCCTCAGACTTAAACCAGTTTATAAACCAAGGACCCATTGAACGAAGAAAAGGATGGTTTTCCATGAGAAAGGACCACCAAAATTTGTACTATTAATCTTTCCTCCAGCCTTCCTGAAAGGCACTTGCAGTAACCACATTGGAGAAAAGGAAATAATTAGAGCTTTCAGGGACTCTTGGACACTGGCTCTGCACTGACACAAATTCCAGAAGACTTAAAACATCACTGTTGTCCATCAACTAGAATAGGGATTTATTTAGGTTGGGGGAATCAATGGAGTTTCAGCTTAGGCCACTGAGGCTCAGTGGGTCAAGCAACCAATCCTGTGGTTACTTCCCCTGTTCCAAACAGCATTACTAGAACTGATGTACACACAAGATTGCAGAATCCCCCCCATTTGTGTCCTGACCTCTAGAGTGAGGACTATTATGGTGGGAAAGGGCAAATGGAAGTCATTAGTACTGCCTCTATCTAGAAAAATAAATCAAAAGCAATGCCAAATTCTTTAAGGGATTGCAGAGATTAGTGCAGGAGGTATGGATGTGTGTGAGATTCCCATCACATCCCCATTCAACTCTCATATTTGGTCTTTGCAGAAAACATATATCTTAGAGAATGACAGTAGATTATCATAAAGACAACCAGGTGGTGATTTCAACTTCAGCTGCTGTACCAGATGTGGTTTCATTTTCTGCACAAATTAACACTTCCACTGGTACCTGGTATGCAGTTATTGACTCGGAAAATGTTTTTTCTCCATAGCTATTAATCAGGGCCACTCAAATCAGTTTTAGTTCAGGTGTCAAGGTCAGCATACACTTTCACTATCTTACCTCAGGAGTATATAAATTATCCAGTTCTATGTCACAATATATTTTGCAGGGATCTTGATTGCTGTTTCCTTTCCCAAGATACCACACTGGTCCATTACATTGATGTTATTATGCTCATCAAACCTAGCAAGTCAGATATTGTAAATACTTTAGACTTATTGCTAAGACATTGGTATGTCAAAGTGTAGGAAATAAATTAAACTAAAATTTAGGGGGGCTTCTATAGGTGAATCACAGTGTAGATCTTTAGTATTTTGAAGTAAAGCTTTGCCATTTTTTGCAAATTGCTTTCTTTTTGAGCAACAGTTCTTGGCCTGCTACCGGGTCTTAGTAAAGACTGAACACCTGAAAATAGGACACCACATCACCATGTTACTTGAGCTTCCCATCATGTACTGGCTGGTATTTGATCCATCAAGCCATAAAGTTAAGCATGCACAGCCGCATAAAATCATCAAATGGAAAGGGTATATATGCTCCCAGGCCTTGAAGGCACAAGTAAGTTACATAAGAAAGTAACTCAAATGTCCATGGTTTCCACTCCTCCTACACTGCCTTCTCTATTTTAGCCTGTACCTATGTTTTCATGGGGGTTTTCCTACTATCAGTTGACAGAGGCAGAAAAAAACTAAATCCTGGTTTACAGATAGTTCTGCATGATATGTAGGTCCAACCCAAAGTGGACTGCTAAAGCACTATAAGTCCCTCTCTGGAAAATACCTGAAGGACAGTGGTAAAGGGAAATCTTCCCACTGCACAGAATTTTGAACATTGCACTTGGTACTTTGCTTAAATAATAAATGGCTAGATGTACAACTATATGCTGATGGGGTATGGTCCATGATTTGGTTGAATGATGAACGATTTGAAAGGAACATGATTGGATAGTTAGTGGCAAAGAAATTTGGGGTTATGGTATGTGGATTGACCTCTCTAAATGGGTGAACAGTGTGAAAACATTAGTTTTCCAGGTGAATGTTCACCAAAAGGTGACGTCACCAGATGAGTATTTTAATAATCAGGTAGATAAATTCATCTGTTTTGTAGATCCTAGCGGGTCTCTTTTTCCAGTCACTCTTGTCATTATTCAACGGGACCAAGAAAAAAGTAACCATGGTGGCAAGGATGGAAGTTTTTTTTTTAATTATATTGATTTATTAATTAATCAATAGCAGATTGGTTATTGATATATATTTTTATTTTTTATTTATTTTTTTAATGATTTTCTTTATTATATTATGTTAGTCACCATACAGTACATCCCCGGGTTCTGATGTAAAGTTCGATGCTTCATTAGTTGCGTATAACACCCAGTGCACCATGCAATACGTGCCCTCCTTACTACATCACAAGTCCATCCCATTCCCCCACTCCCCTCCCCTCTGAAGTCTTCAGTTTGTTTCTCATAGTACATAGTCTCTCATATTTCATTCCCCCTTCTGATTACCCCCCCTTTCTTTATCCCTTTCTTCCCCTACTGATCATCCTAGTTCTTATGTTCCATAGATGAGAGAAATCATATGATAATTGTCTTTCTCTGCTTGACTTATTTCACTTAGCATTATCTCCTCCAGTGCCATCCAAGTTGCAGCAAATGTTGAGAAATCGTTCTTTCTGAGAGATGAGTAATATTCCATCGTATATATGGACCATAGCTTCTTTTTTTTTTTTTTTTAATTTTATTTTATTATATTATGTTAATCACCATACAGTACATCCCCAGATTCCGATGTAAAGTTTGATGCTTCATTAGTTGCGTATAACACCCAGTGCACCATGCAATACGTGCCCTCCTTACTACCCATCACCAGTCTATCCCATTCCCCCACCCCCTCCCCTCTGAAGTCTTCAGTTTGTTTCTCATAGTCCATAGTCTCTCATGTTTCATTCCCCCTTCTGATTACCCCCCTTTTCTTTATCCCTTTCTTCCCCTACCGATCATCCTAGTTCTTATGTTCCATAGATGAGAGAAATCATATGATAATTGTCTTTCTCTGCTTGACTTATTTCACTTAGCATTATCTCCTCCAGTGCCGTCCATGTTGCAGCAAATGTTGAGAATTTGTTCTTTCTGAGAGATGAGTAATATTCCATCGTATATATGGACCATAGCTTCTTAATCTAGTCATCTGTTGAAGGGCATCTCGGCTCCTTCCACGATTTAGCTATTGTGGACAATGCAGCTATGAACATTGGGGTGCATATGGCCCTTCTCTTTACTACGTCTGTATCTTTGGGGTAAACACCCAGTAGTGCAATGGCTGGGTCATAGGGTAGTTCAATTTTTAACTTTTTAAGGGACCTCCACACTGTTTTCCAGAGTGGCTGTACCAACTTGCATTCCCACCAACAATGTAGGAGGGATCCCCTTTCTCCACATCCTCTCCAACAATTGTTGTTTCTTGCCTTGTCTATCTTTGCCATTCTAACTGGCGTAAGGTGGTATCTCAGTGTGGTTTTGATTTGAATTTCCCTGATGGCTAATGATTTTGAACATTTTTTCATGTGTCTGTTAGCCATTTGTATGTCTTCATTGGAAAAGTGTCTGTTCATATCTTCTGCCCATTTTATGATTTGTTTATTTGTTTCTCGTGTATTGAGTTTGAGAAGTTCTTTGTAGATCTTGGATACCAGTCCTTTATCTGTGGTGTCCTTTGCAAATATATTCTCCCATTCCGTGGGCTGTCTCTTANATGGGGTAAATACCCAGTACTGCAATTGCTGGATAATAGGTTAGCTCAATTTTTAACTTTTTAAGGGACCTCCACACTGTTTTCCAGAGTGGCTGTACCAACTTGCATTCCCACCAACAATGTAGGAGGGATCCCCTTTCTCCACATCCTCTCCAACAATTGTTGTTTCTTGCCTTGTCTATCTTTGCCATTCTAACTGGCGTAAGGTGGTATCTCAGTGTGGTTTTGATTTGAATTTCCCTGATGGCTAATGATTTTGAACATTTTTTCATGTGTCTGTTAGCCATTTGTATGTCTTCATTGGAAAAGTGTCTGTTCATATCTTCTGCCCATTTTATGATTTGTTTATTTGTTTCTCGTGTATTGAGTTTGAGAAGTTCTTTGTAGATCTTGGATACCAGTCCTTTATCTGTGGTGTCCTTTGCAAATATATTCTCCCATTCCGTGGGCTGTCTCTTAGTTTTTTTGACTGTTTCCTTGGCTGTGCAGAAGCTCTTTATCCTGATAAAGTCCCATAAGTTCATTTTATCTTTTATTTCTCTTGCCTTTGGAGATGTGTCGTGAAAAAGGTTGCTCTGGCCGATGTCATAGAAGTTGTTGCCTATGTTCTCCTCTAGAATTTTGATGGATTCCTGTCTCACATTGAGGTCTTTCATCCATTTGGAGTTTATTTTTGTGTATNCCTCAGTGTGATTTTGATTTGAATTTCCCTGATGGCTAAAGATTTTGAACATTGTTTCATGTGTCTGTTAGCCATTTGTATGTCTTCATTGGAAAAGTGTCAGTTCATATCTTCTGCCCATTTTTTGATTTGTTTATTTGTTTCTCGTGTATTGAGTTTGAGAAGTTCTTTGTAGATCTTGGATACCAGTCCTTTATCTGTGGTGTCCTTTGCAAATATATTCTCCCATTCCGTGGGCTGTCTCTTAGTTTTTTTGACTGTTTCCTTGGCTGTGCAGAAGCTCTTTATCCTGATAAAGTCCCATAAGTTCATTTTATCTTTTATTTCTCTTGCCTTTGGAGATGTGTCGTGAAAAAGGTTGCTCTGGCCGATGTCATAGAAGTTGTTGCCTATGTTCTCCTCTAGAATTTTGATGGATTCCTGTCTNATAGTGCCCTTTGCAAATATATTCTCCCATTCCGTGGGCTGCCTCTTAGTTTGTTTGACTGTTTCCTTGGCTGTGCAGAA
>NC_048238.1:64721879-64722172 GCF_002007445.2 Ailuropoda melanoleuca
CTGCTCCCCTGTTGGGGGCATATATATTTATAATTTTCATCTCCACCTGTTGAATACTTCCTTTAAGAATAATATAGTGCCCTTCTCTGTCTCTCTCTATAGCCTCTATTTTAAAATCCAGTCTATCTCATATAAGAATTGCTACTCCAGCTTTCTTTTGAGGTCCATTTGCATGGAAGATGGTACTCCATCCCCTTACTCTAAGTCTGAATGCATCTTTGGGTTCAAAATGAGTCTCTTGTAAGCAGCAAATGGATGGGTCATGTCTTTTTATCCAATCTGCAACCCTGTGG
>NC_048238.1:64722323-64823172 GCF_002007445.2 Ailuropoda melanoleuca
TCTTGCTGCTCCCCTGTTGGGGGCATATATATTTATAATTTTCATCTCCACCTGTTGAATACTTCCTTTAAGAATAATATAGTGCCCTTCTCTGTCTCTCTCTATAGCCTCTATTTTAAAATCCAGTCTATCTCATATAAGAATTGCTACTCCAGCTTTCTTTTGAGGTCCATTTGCATGGAAGATGGTACTCCATCCCCTTACTCTAAGTCTGAATGCATCTTTGGGTTCAAAATGAGTCTCTTGTAAGCAGCAAATGGATGGGTCATGTCTTTTTATCCAATCTGCAACCCTGTGGTGTTTTATGAGAGCATTCAAGCCATTTAGATTGATAGAGATTATTGAGAGATATGATTTTAATGATGCCATGTTGCCAGCAAAGTCTTTGTTTATATCGGTTGTGACTTTCTGCTCCTTATCACTCTTGGGGCCTTTTTACCTTTATAGAGCCCCCCTTAATATCTCCTGTAGGGCTTGTTTTGTGGTTACGAAATTGGTTAGTGACTGGCGATTCTGGAAGGTCTTTATTTCTCCATCAATTCTGAATGACAGCCTTGCTGGATAAAGGATCCTTGGCTGCATGCTTTTCTCTGAAAGAGCTTTAAAATGCCCCCCCCCAGGACTTTCTCTCATTCCAGGTCTCTCTAGACAGGTCTGATGTAATTCTGATACCTTTGCCTTGGTACGTGAGAAATTTCTTTGCCTTGGCCGCTTTCAATACTGCATCCTTGGATCTAGTATTTGTGAATTGCAAATACTAGACGTGACGTGGCATAGGTTTGTCGTGGTTGAGCTTGATGGGG
Organism: Ailuropoda melanoleuca; assembly: GCF_002007445.2. NCBI lineage: Eukaryota > Metazoa > Chordata > Mammalia > Carnivora > Ursidae > Ailuropoda > Ailuropoda melanoleuca. Next base: position 64,723,127 of record NC_048238.1, read on the forward strand.
TCCTCTCTGCCTCTTGGACACGAATGTTTGTTTCCCTTGCTAGATTAGGGAAGTTTTCAGCTATCATTTGTTCAAAGATCTCTTCTAGACCTCTGTTTTTCTCCACCCCCTCAGGGATGCCGATGTTTCTGACATTGGATCGTTTCATAGAGTCAGTAATCTCCCATAATCTACATTCTTGGGCATGGATTTTTTTAAGACCAGCTTCTATTTTTGGTTTTTCTTCTACTAACCCATCCGCCATTTTGCTAATGTGTTCCTCTGCCTCGGTGACCCTGGCCGTCAGAGCCTCTAGTTTTGATTGCATTTGGCTCATAGAATTTTTAATTTCTGTCAGATTTGCTCTCATTTCTGCCCTTAGGGATTCTATAGTCTCAGTAACATTTTCGTTAATACTTTTTTCAAGTCTACTCATCATCTTGACCATTGTTGCTCTGAATTCCATTTCTGATAATTTGGTCACATCCATATGTGTTAATTCTGTTTCAGAGGCCACAGACTCATTATCTTTTCTTTGCTGGGGGGGACTTCTCCTTCTCGTCATCTGATGAGGAGAGATTGCAGGGTTGTCCAGATCCCAAATTATTGACTGGGACCCAGGCCGTGCGCCCTTGTTTTATAGAGATCTTAGGGATATGGGCTTCTTCTTTAAAGATATTTATTTATTTGAGAGAGAGAGACAGACAGTCAGGTAGAAAGGGGACCCAAGCAGGGGAGTGTGAGAGGAAGAAGCTGGCTCCCAGCAGAGAAGCCCGATGAGGGTCTCCTTTCTGGAATGCTGTGATCATGCCCTAATCAGAAGACAGGCGCTTAATGACTGTGCCACCCAGGTGCCCCGGGTCCTGGGCATTTTGGATTTTTCAGCCTGCCTTCTGAGGGAGGGGCCTGCCACACCAGTATTCAGGAAACCCTGTTTGGGTAGAGTCTCTGTGTCCCCTGCGACATTGGATGGGGATGGGCACGTTGTGATCCGGTATTTCCAGGCTTTTGTTCTCTGCTGGTTTTCCCTGGCGGTCTGCTGTGCCTCTTCTGAGAGTCAGAGCAGCAGCGGCCGAAATTCAGCCTCTGTCACAGAGCAGAGGGATTGCGGCCCATTCTCCACTGATGTTCTGGCCACTTTAACTCTGTTTCTGTTGGTGCTGCTCAACCCTGCACCATCCCGGACTGTGCTCCCCACACCCGGCGTCCCATCCCTCACTTCCAGGGCTGGCGCGTCTCTGACCTTTGTGTTTCTAACACCGCCAGCCGCCAGCCACGCTGCGCACTCCCAGAGCTCCCAGTCTCATTCTGGTTCCAGTGGGCACACCGGAGTTACGGATATCCGTGAGATGCTTGGTGGCGCGCGCTCCCGGCTCACGGACTCACTCTGCTGTCTCGAGGGTGCGGGTCCGTGGTCTGCCCGCTCCCCCATGCCGGTGGCTACCGCTTCCCAGTGCCCTGACACAGCAGCTCCCGCCCCCTTCCATTTATCTTCCAATATCTGTGCGCGGTTTCATGGCTCCCCGCTTCGTACCTCAATACTCAGCGCTGGAGATGTTCATTTAGAGATCCAGAAGTATCTTCCTGGGATGCAGGATGATTCTGTGGATGTTCAGGCTGCTCTGGTACCTATCCAGCTCAACTCAGGGGACCAGCTGAAAAAGGGGTCCCATACTCCTCCACCATCTTAACTCCTCTCTCCTTTACAAACTTTTTCTATTAGAGGATGGAAAAATGTCTCAGAGAAGTGATTGAATTGCTCATTTAGTATTGCTACAACAGTCTGATCCCAAGCTCATGCTCTTAACTGCCCTGCTCTACCATTTAATGTCCATTCTGTTCTCTTCTTGACACTATATTATTCCTAAAGGATGTATCCAACAAGTGGATATGACAATTATAAATATCTATGCCTCCAACAGGGCAGCAGCAAGATACACAATCCAACACTTAACCAGAATAAAGAGACATATAGATAAAAATACATTAATAGTAGGGGACCTCAACACTCCACTACCAGCGATAGATCACCTAAGCAGAAAATCAACAAAGAAACAAGAGCTTTGAATGCCATACTAGACCAGATAGACCTCATAGATATATATAGAACCCTACAACCCAGAACAAAAGAATACTCATTCTTTTCAAATGCACATGGAATGTTCTCCAGAATAAACCATGTTCTGAGTCACAAAACAGGTCTCAACTGATACCAAAAGACTGAAATTATTCCCTGCATATTCTCAGACCTCAACGCTCTGAAATTGGAACTCAACCACAAGGAAAAACCTGGAAGAAACTCAAACATTGGAGACTAAGAACCATCCTGCTCAGGAATGACTCGATAAACCAGGAAATCAAAAATCAATAAACAATTTATGGAGACCAACGAGAATGAAAACACAATGGTCCAAAACCTATGGGACACTGCAAAGGCAGTCCTAAGGGGAACATATAGCCATCCAAGCCTCACTCAAAAGAATAGAAAAATCTAAAATGCAGTTTTTATATTCTCACTTCAAGAAGCTGGAGCTGGAAGAGAAGGACAGGCCTAACCCACGCACAAAAAGGCAGGTGACCAAGATTAAAGCAGAGATCAATGAATTAGGAACCAGGAGCACAGTAGAGCAGATCAACAGATCTAGAAGCTGGTTCTTTGAAAGAATAGATAAGATCGGTAAGCCACTGGCCAGACTTATTCAAAAGAATAGAGAAAGGATCCAAATTAATAAAATTATGGATGAAAAGGGAGAGGTCACAAACAACACCAATGAAATAGGAAGGATCATTAGAAACTTTTATCAACAGCTTTATGCCAATAAATTAAACAACCTGGAAGAAATGGATGCGTTCCTGGAAACTTATAAACTACCAAGACTGAAACAGGAAGAAATTATTTAAACAGACTGAATAATTGTGAAGACATTGAAGGAGTGAACAAAAATCTCCCCAAAAACAAAAGTCCAGTGCCTGACGGATTTCCCAGTTAATTCTACCAAACACTGAAAAAAGATATAATACCTTTTCTCCTGAGCCTGTTTCAAAAAATAGAAACAAGAAAAACTACCTAACTCATTCTATGAGGCCAGTATTACCTTGATCCCCAAAACAGGCAAAGGCCCCATCAAAGAGGAGACTCACAGACCGAGATCCCTGATGAATATGGATGCCAAAATTCACAACAAGATCCTAGCTAATAGGATCCAACAGTACATTAAAGGGATTATCCACCATGACCAAGTGGGATTCATCCCTGGGATGCAAGGGTGGTTCAACATTCACAAGTCTATCAGTGTGAAAGATTTTATCAACAAGAAAAGAGTCAGGAACTATATGATCCTCTCAATTGATGCAGAAAAAGCATTTGACAATATACAGCATCCTTTCCTCATTAAAACACTTCAGAGAGCAGGGTTAGTGGGTACATTCCACAATTTCATAAATACCATTTATGAAATGCCTGCAGCAAATATGATTCTCAATGGGGAAAAGCTGGAAGCCTTTCCGTTAAGATCAGGAACACAACAAGAATGCCAACTCTCACCATTATAATTCAACATAGTACTAGAAGTCCTTACAACAGCAATCAGACAACAAAAAGGGATAAAAGTTATCCAAATCAGAAAAGAAGATGTCAAACTCTCTCTTCGCAGATGCCCTGATACTGTATACGGAAAACCCAAAAGAATCCACCCCCAAACTAGCAGAAATTATTGAGCAATTCAGTAATGTGGCGGGATACAAAATCAGTGCTCAGAAATCAGTTGCATTTCTATACATGAACAATGAGACTGAAGAAAGAGAAATTAAGGAATCCATTCCATTTACAATAGCACCAAAAATCATACGTTATCTCAGAATTAACTTAACAAGAGACGTAAAGGATCTATATTCTATAAACCACAGATCACTCTTGAAGGACATTGAAGAAGGCACAAAAAGATGGAAAAATATTCCATGCTCATGGATCGGAATAATTAACATATTTAAAATGTCTATGCTACCCAGAGCATTCTGCACTTTCAATGCCATCCTTATGAAAATACCAATGACATTTTTCAAAGAACTGGAACAAACAGCCCTTAAATTTGTGTGGAACCAGAAAAAGCCCCGAAACACCAAGGAAGTGTTGAAAAGGAAAAACAAACTGGGGGAATCACGTTGCTGGATTTCAAGTTGTACTACAAAGTTGTGATCACAAAGACAGCATGGTACAGGCACAAAAACAGACACATAGACCAATGGAACAGAATAAAGAACCCAGAAATGGATCCTCGGCTCTTTGGCCAACTAATCTTTGAGAAAGCAGGAAAGAACCTCCAGTGCAAAAAAGACAGTCTTTTCAATAAATGGTGCTGTGAAAATTGGACAGCTACATGCAAAAGAATGAAACTTGACCACTCTCTCACACCATACACAAAAATAAACTCCAAATGGATGAAAGAGCTCTATGTGAGAATGGAATCCATCAAAATCCTAGAGAGGAACATAGGCAGCAACCTTTTTGACACTGGCCACAGCAACTTTTTTCATAACACATCTCAAAAGGCAAGAGAAACAAAAGATAAAATGAACTTGTGGGACTTCCTAATGATAAAAATATTCTGCACAGCCAAGGAGACAGTCAAAAAAACTAAGAGGCAGCCCACGGAATGGGAGAATATATTTGCAAATGACACTACAGATAAAAGATTAGTATCCAAGATCTACCATGAACTTCTCAAACTCAATACAGAAGAAACAAATAAACAAATCATTAAATGAGCAGAAGTTATGAACAGACACTTTTCTAATGAAGACATACAAATGGCTAACAGACACATGAAAATATGTTCAAAATAGTTAGCCATGATGGAGATTCAGATCAAAACCACATTGAGATACCACCTTACACCTGTTAGAATGGCAAAAATGGACAAGGCAGGAAACAACAAATGTTGGGGAGGATGTGGAGAAAGGGGATCCCTCTTACATTGTTGGTGAGAATATAAGTTGGTACAGCCACTCTGGAAAACAGTGTGGAGGTCCCTTAAAAAGTTCAAAATTGAGCTACCCTATGATCCAGCAATTTTAGTACTGGGTACTTACACGAAAGATACAGACGTAGTGAAGAGAAGGGCCATATGCACCCCAATGTTCAGAGCAGTATTGTCCACAATAGCCAAACTGTGGAAGGAGCCAAGATTCCCTTCAACAGATGACTGGATTAAGATTATGTGGTCCATATATACAATGGAATATTACTCAGCCATTAAAAAGAACGATTTGTCGACATTTGCTTCAACATGGACGGCACTGGAGGAGATAATGTTAAGCAAAATAAGTCAAGCAGAGAAAGACAATTATCATGTGGTTTCACTCATTTATGGAACATAAGAATTAGGAATATTGGTAGGAGAAGAAAGGGAAGAGGAAAGGGGGGGTAAACAGAAGGGTGAATGAACCATGACAGACTATGGACTTTGGGAAACGTGCTGAGAGCTTTAGTGGAGAGGGGTTGGGGGAATGGGATAGGCCAGTGATGGGTATTAAGGAGGGCACTTTTCACGTGGTGCACTGGGTGTCATAGGCAAATAATGAATCATGGAACTTCACATCAAAAACTATGGATGTACTGTATGGTGACTAACATAATAGAATAAAAAATATTATTATTAAAAAAATAAACTAAAATAAATATCTATTTTTTAAAAAAGAAGTTGGGGTACTCTTGCATAATGGATGTAAAGAGGAGCGTGTCTGTAATACAGGACATCCTTTAGGGAGTGTCTTACTATTGTCATGCCCTGTATTTTGGTAAACGGGAAAGTGCAACAATCAAATCCAGGCAGGACTACTAATGTCCCTAACACTTTGGAAATAAAGGTTTGGATCACTCTACCAGCTAAAGAGCCAGGACCAGTTCAGAGGCTTGGAGAAGGCTAGGGGATACAGAATGAATAATTAATGAAGACAGCTATAATTGCCATGTGACCAGTTATATAACTTAGAAGAGTAATTGTTATTAGTATTTCTCCCTATTTTATTATGAATGTTTGTGTGTGTGTGTGTGTGTGTGTGTGTGTGTGTGTGTGTTTTTACAGTAATGTGTCTGGCCCCAGAAGCCCTAATGTGTCCTTTTCTCTGGAGAACACTAATACAATTCTCACATCAGTGAGGGTAATTTCTTTTACTTAAAGCCAATTGATTTTAGGGTTTTTAAAAAAGATTTTGTTTATTTATTTAGAGAGAGAGAGCATGAGTGGGGGGAGGAGCAGAAGGAGAAGGAAAGAGTCTCAGACTCCCCGCTGAATGTGGAGCTTGACATGCTCAATCTCACAACCCCGAGATCATGACCTGAGCTAAAATCAAGAGTCAGACATCCAACCAACTGAGCAACCCAGGGGCCCCTGATTTTAGATGTTAAACAACTCTACAAAATACCTTCACAGTAATACCTAGATTACTGTTTTATTATATAACTCACTATTGTAGCAAAGCCAAGATAACACATTAAACTAACCATCACAACTTCCAATGAAGGTTAATATGCAAATGAAAATTTCAATATTACCTTCAAAAATTTAAACCAAGTAAAAATTTAAATTCTAAAGGAGAAGTAGGGAGATTGTGGCAAAATAGGAAGACCCTAGGCACACCAAAATCCATGAACACAACTAGATAACTATAAGATCATCCTAAATACTGTAGAAATAGACCTGCAGACTCATGTAGCAAATTCTACAACTATAGGGAGAGAAAGGTCCACATCGTAGAAGGTAGGAATTGTAGAGATCAGGTTTAGGGGAAAAACAGATAGTGGGTATTATGGATGGGAGGAAGCTGTGGTCACAGAAAAAGGCAAGAGGGAGAGAGAGGCACACACAGGGTAACACACAATAACATTTCCCCAAAGCCACTGATTTGGAAAATCAAAAGGGCTGAATTTCATGAGTTCTTGTAACCAGGGGGTCTTAAAGTCTGAAGTATTAAGGTGAGTGGGCTTGGCTGGAATAGAGCCCAGAGGGTGCTGTGTTGCTCCTAGAGAGAAGGCAAGCAAACAACCCAGGGGCAGACAGCATGGAAACAGTGATGTGAGGGGTGCTTGGGGCACATAGAGGGGAGAATATTCTCTCTTCTCCAAGGACTTCCCTGAGAGGCAACATTCAAGGAGACAGCTCTCTGGAAACAAAGTTGCTGGCCAACACCATTTGCCTCCCCCTCAGCATAAATACAGAGCCAACTGAAGGAAGCAGCATAGTACCTACACAAGCTGCCTAACTTGCTTATACCAAGCTCCACCACACCCCTCTCTGGTGGAACTGCATTTCTCAGTTACAATTGCCTGAGTCCCAGTATGGCAGTCCCTTCTCCAAGAAGGCCAGCAGAAATACCAACCCACACCACATCTCATGACCAGAGAGTGTGGCAGGGCTTCAGTTCACAGGAACACCAGAGTTCACCTAGTTAAAACTTGTCACCTCAAGTTTAGGGACCAACAACTGCCAAAGTCAGTTAGGAGATCCTCTGCAGATTACTGGTGTGAAGCAGCAACAGCACGATAGCATTGTACATGCAGCACACACTGGAGACACTCCCTGAAGTGTCAGGCCAAAGCAATACATGACTTCTTTATAAGACCATTACTTTCAGGAGCAGAGTCAGAATAAATGGTGCTGGGGAAACTGGACAGTGACATGCAGAAGAATAAAACTGAATCACTTTCTTACACCATACAGAAAAATAAATTCAAAATGGATGGAAGACCTAAATTTGAGACAGGATACCATCAAAATCCTAGAGGAGAACACAGGCAGCAATCACCTTGACCTCAGCCATAGTAACTTCTTACTAGATACATCACCACAGGTAAGGGATAGAAAAGCAAACATGAATGAATTGGGACCTCAACAAGATAAAAATCTTCTGCACAGTGAAGGAAACAATCAACAAAACTAAAAGGCAACCTATGAAATTGAAGAACATTTTTGCAAATGTCATATTTGACAAAGGGTTAGTATCTAACATCTATAAAGAACTTATAAAACCCAACACCCAAAAAGCAAATCGTCCTGTTAAGGAATGGGCAGAAGACATGAATAGACATTTTTCCCAAGAAGAGCTCCTGATGGCTAACAAAAACATGAAAAGATGCTCAAAATCACTCATTTTCAGGGAAATACAAATCAAAATCACAATGAGATACCACAACACACTGGTCATAATGACTAAAATTAACAACACAGAAAACCACAGATCTTGGTAAGGATGTGGAGAAAGGGAACCCTCTTATACTGTTGACAGGAATGCAAACTGGTGCAGCCACTCTGTAATACAGTATGGGGATTCCTCAAAAAGTTAAAAATAGAACCCTATGACCCAGTGATTGCACTGCTAGGTATTTATCCAAATGATATAAAAATACAGATTCAAAAAGGTACATACATCCTGATGTTTATAGTAGCATTATTAACAATAGTCAACTATGGAGAGGGCCCAAATGTCCATTGTCTGATGAATAGTTAACTAACTAGATTTTAATGAAATTTAACAAAATAAAATAAATAAGCACAAAAAAATAACAAAAGTGAAGGGATAGAGAAATATTTATAATGGAAATGGACATCAAAAGAAAGCCAACATAGCAATATATATACTAGATTTAAATCTAGACTTTAAACCAAAGATAGTAACAAGACATGAAGAAACATAACAAAGGGAACTATCCACCAAGAAGATCTAATAATTGTAAATATTTATGCACCCAACATGGGAGCACCCAAATATATAAAATAATTAATAACAAATATAAAGGAAAAAAATTATTATAATACTTTAAAGCAGAGGACTTGAACACCCCACTTACATGAATGGACAGATCATCTAAGCAGAAAATCAGCAAAGAAAACAGTGGCTTTGCATGACACACTTGACCGTATGGACTTAACAGATATATTCAGAACATTCCATCCTAAAACACCAGAATACACATTCTTTTCAAGTGCACATGTAACATTCTCCAAAAAAGATCATATATTAAGGTCACAAAACAAGCCTCAACAAATACAAAAGGATTGAAGTCACACCATGCTCCTGCTCTCACAACACTATGTAACTAGAAGTCAACCATAAGAAAAAAAAAATTGGAAGAACCATAAATACATGGTGGTTAAACAAATGCTACAAAACAATGAATGGGTCAACCAGTAAATCAAAGAAGAAATAAACACATACCTTGAAAAAAATGAAAATGAAAACACAACAGTCCAAAACCTAAGGATGCAGCAAAAGCGGTCTTAAGAGGGAAGTACACAACAATATAGGCCTACCTAAAGAAGCAAGAAAAATCTCAAATGAACAACCTAACCTTACACCTAAAGGAGCCAGAAGAAAAAACAACAAACATAGCCTAAAGCCAGCAGAAGGAAGGAAACAATAAAGATTAGAGCAGAAATAAATGACATAGAAAATAAAAAACAACAAACATCACAATGAATCCAGGAGCTGGTTCTTTGAAAAAAAATAATAAAATTTATAAAACTCTTGCTAGACTTATAAAAATATAGGAGAAAGGAACCAAATAAACAAAATCACAAATGATTGAGAAGAAATAAGAAAACAAACACCACAGAAGTAAAAACAATATAAGAGAACCTTATGAAAATCTATATGCCAACCAATTGGACAACCTGGAATAAATGGATAAATTTCTAGAAACATATGAACAAAGAAAACTGAACCAGGAAGAAATAGAAGACTTAAAGAGACCAAAACCAGCTAAGAAATTGGATCAATAATCAAAAAATTCCCAACAAGCAAATGTCCAGGGCCAGATGGCTTTATAGATGAATTCTATCAAACATTTAAAGAAAAGTTAGCACCTATTCTAGTCAAAAGATTACAAAAAATTAATTAATTAAAAATAAAGGTGAGGAAACGTCCAAATTCGTTCTATAAGGCCAGCATTACCCTGATAGCAAAACCAGATAAAGACTCCACTAAAAAAAGAGAATTACAAGCCAATATCCATGATGAACACTGATGTAAAAATTTCTAATAAAGTACTAGCAAACCAAATCCAACAATACATTAAAAAAATAATTCACCACAATCAAGTGGGATTCATTCCTGGGTCGCAAGGGTTGTTCAATATTCATAAATCAGTCAACATGTTACACCAGGCTAATAAAAGAAATGATGGGGAAAATAATTTAAGATAGAGGAGGAGTAAAGACCTTAATTTTGTCTGGTCCCAGGAATTCAGCTAGGTAGCTATCAAATCATTCTGAATACCTGCAAACTCAACCGGAGATCTAAGAAAAGAATAGCTGCAACTCTACAAATAGAAAAGTGACCACTTTCTGCAAGGTAGGAAGGAGGTGTAAAGAAGTGAATCAGAGGGATTTATGGGAAGATAGACCATTGGGAGAGGGAATCTCTTTCAGACAGCTACCAGCAAGTGATATAGCAGCTGGGCACAAAATTGGAACTTTTAGAAATCTGCTCCAGTGAGGGACATTGCTCAGGCTGCTAAGGGGGGTGGAGCCCTAGCTGGGACAGTGTAGTCTCAGGATCCTCAGGGATCACAGGAAGACCGGGGGTACCTGAGTGCTGCAGAGCTCCTAGGCAACAGAGCAGGGATGCTGGCTGCAAAGAGCGAGACCAGGAGTGGGCTCTCTGCTAGGGGTTGCCATAAACCATGAACTGCTGCTGCACATTGGGCAACTGCTCTCTGAGCAGGGCCCAACAAGCTGCAGAATGGGTGAGATCCCCTTCCTCCCCTGAGAGGAGAGGCTCAGAAGTGTGCCATAAGAGCCTGCAGGGTTTGGAGACTCAAAACAGGGTCAAGTCACTGAGACAGAAATCCTCAGTCACAGGCCAGGTGAGCACAGAGTGCAGCCGGAGACCAGAGAGACAGGAGTGATTGACTGCTTTTCTCTGAGGACTCACTGAGGAGTGGGGCCCCAAGCTTTCAGCTCTGGGCCAGAGATTGGGAAACTGCCCTTTTCATTCTTATCCTCTAAAGCAGTGCCAAAACCCTTCATGAACAAAAGCCACACAGAGCAAAACAGAGCACATTACTTACTCTGCCTCCCTCCCCCCAAAGGTGATACAATTCTGCCTGGGGAAAATACACTTGAGAATCAATGCAACAGGCCTCTCCCCAGGAAATCAGCAAGAACATCAAACCAAGACCAAGTTTACCGGTCAATGAGAACTGCAAAACTAAAAACTCCAGCAGTAGGGGAATACAGCACATAGAATTCATGGCTTTTATCCCATGATTCTTTAGTGTATCAACTTTAATTTTTTTAAATTTTTTTCTTTCCTTTTTCAACCAATTTCTTATTTTATCAATTCCTTTTTAAATTTTTTTAATTTTCATTTTTACAGTCAGACTCTATCCTTTCATTGAATTTAATCTTATTTTTGTATATATATACGTTTTTCTTTCCTTACAATTTTGGGATGCATTTCCTTCTAAGAGACCAAAATACACCCAAGATCTCGTGTTTGGCTCTGTTCTATTCACCTGTCTGATCATATTCTCTTTGTGGTTGTTTTTCTTTGTTTTCCTGTTTTTTTGTTGTGTTGTGTTTTGTTTGTTTTCTTAAAGTACTTTTTAATTTTCATTTTTACAGTTACATTCTATCCTTTTGATGTATTTAATTTTATATTTGTATATATAAGTTTTTCTTTCCTTACAGTTTTAAGATGTAGTTTTCTCTAACAGACTAATCAAAATACACTCAGGAGACAATGTATTATTCTGTTTTTCTTTTGTTTTTTCTTGTCTTTTAATTTCCATTTTTACAGTTATATTCTATCATTTCATTGTATTTAACTTTATTTTTATACATATATAAGTTATTCTTTCTTTACAATATTGGGATCTAGTTTTCTAAAAACACACACCAAAATAAACACAGAATCCAGTATACTGCTCTATTCTGCTCACCTGTCTGATTATACTCTCTCTCTCTCTCCTTTTTTTTTTTCCCATTTCCCTAGTTTAGTGTATAATTCTCTGGGGTTGTTGTTGCCATTTTAGTATTTTGTTCTCTTGTTCTTCTATTCTTCTCTGGACAGAATGACAAGACAGAAAAACTCACCCTAAGAAAGAGAACAAGGGCAGTACTAAGTTCCAGGGGTCTAATCAATATGGACATAAGTAAGATGTAGGAACTAGAGTTCAAAATAATTATGAAGATACCAGATGGGCTTAAAAAAGCATAGAAGACATTAGAGAATCCCTTTCTGGAGAAATAAAACAACTAAAATCTAACCAAGTTGAAATAAAAAAGGCTATTAATGAAAAGCAATAAAAAATGGAAGCTCTAACTGCTAGGAAAAAAATGAGGCAGAAGAGAGAATTAGTGATACAGAAGACCAAATGACAGAGAATAAAGAAGCTGAGAAAAAGAGAAACAAACAGCTACTGGATCATGTAGGGAGAATTCGAGAGATAAGTGATATCATAAAGTGAAAGGATATTAGAATAATTGGGATCCCAGAAGAACAGGAAAGAGAGAGGGAGCAGAAGGTATATTAGAGCAAATTATAGTGGAGAGCTTCCCTAATTAGGGGAAGGAAACAGGCATCAAAATCCAGGGGGTACAGAGAATTCCCTTCAATATCAATAAAAATAGGTCAACACCTCGCCATATAATAGTTAAACTTACAAATTTCACAGACAAAGAGAAAAGTCTGAAAGCAGTTCGGGAAAAGAGGTCAGTAACCTAAAAGGGTAGAAACATTAGTTTGACAGCAGTCCTATCCACAGAGACCTGGCATGCCAGAAAGTCTGGCATGATACATTTAGGATGCTAAATGGAAAAAAAATAAGAAGCCAAGACTACTTTATCCAGCTAGGATGTCATTCAAAATAGAATGAGTAATAAAAAGCTTCCAGGACAAACAGAAACTAAAAGAATTTGTGATCACAAAACCAACCCTATGAGAAATATTAAAAGGGGTCCTCTAAGCAAACAGAGAGCCCCAAAATAATATAGACCAGAAAGGAAGAGAAACAATATACAGTAACAGTCACTTTACAGGTAATACAATGACACTAAATTCATATCATTCATAGTTACTTTGAATGAAAATGGGTTAATGCCCAAATCAAAAGACACAGGGTATCAGATTGGATAAAAACAAAAACAAAACAAAATAAAACAAACAAACAAGACCCATCAATATCCTGTGTGCAAGAGACTCCTTTTAGACCCAAAGACACCTCCAGATTTAAAGTGAGGGGGTGGAAAACCATTTATCATGCTAATGGACATGAAAAGAAAGCTGGGGTGGCAACTGTCATATCACTAATTAGATTTTAAACCAAAGACTGAATGAGAGATAAGGAAGGACACTACATCATAACTGAAGGGTCTATCCAACAAGAAGACCTAAAAATTGTAAATATTTATGCCCCTAACATGGGAGTAGCCAAATATATAAGCCAATTAATAACAAAATTAAAGAAATAAATCAATAATAATACAATAATTGTAGGGGACTTTAACACCCCCATCACTGCAATGGACAGACCATCTAAGAAGAATATCAACAAGGAAACAAGGGCTTTGAAGAACACATTAGACCAATTGGACTTCACAGATATATTCTGAACATTTCATCCTAAAATAAGAAAATACACATTCTTGAGTGCACATGGAACATATTCCAGAATAGATCATATACTGGGTCACAAATCAGTTCTCAAATGGTACCAAAAGATTGGGATCAGGGCCTGCAAATTTTTGTTTTTATTTTTATTTTATTTTTTTTTATAATAATTTTTTAATTATATTATGTTAGTCACCATACAGTACATCCCTGGTTTTTGATGTAAAGTTCCATGATTCATTACTTGCGTATAACACCCAGTGCACCATCCAATACGTGCCCTCCTTAATACCCATCACCAGCCTATCCCTTTCCCCCACTCCCCTCCCCTCTGAAGTCCTCAGTTTGTTACCCAGAGTCCATAATCTCTCATGATTCATTCCCCCTTCTAATTACCCCCCCTTTCTTTATCCCTACTTCTCCTATGGATCATCCTAGTTCTTATGTTCCATAGATGAGAGAAGCCATATCATAATTATCTTTCTCTACTTGACTTATTTCACTTAGCATTATCTCCTCCAGTGCTGTCCATGTTGCAGCAAATGTGAAATCACTCTTTTTGATGGCTGAGTAATATTCCATTGTGTATATGGATCACGTCTTCTTCTTAATCCAGTCATCTGTTGAAGGGCATCTCAGCTCCTTCCACAATTTACCTATTGTGGACAATGCTGCTATGAACGTTGGGGTGCATATGGCCCTTCTCTTCACTACATCTGTATCTTCGGGGTAAATACCCAGTAGTGCAATTACTGGATCATAGGGTAGCTCAATTTTTAACTTTTTAAGGGAACTCCACACTGTTTTCCAAAGTGACTGTACCAACTTGCATTCCCACTAAAAATGTAGGAGGGATCCCCTTTCTCCACATCCTGTCCAACAATTGTTGTTTCCTGCCTTGTCAATTTTGCCATTCTAACTGGTGTAAGGTGGTATCTCAGTGCGGTTTTGATTTGAATTTCCCTGATGGCTGAGTTTGAACATTTTTTCATGTGTCTGTTAGCCATTTGTATGTCTTCATTGGAAATGTGTTGGTTCATAACTTCTGCCCATTTTATAATTTGTTTATTTGTTTCTCGTGTATTGAGTTTGAGAAGTTCTTTGTAGATCTTGGATACCAGTCTTTTATCTGTAGTGTCATTTGCAAATATCTTCTCCCATTCCGTAGGCTGCCTCTTAGTTTTTTTGACTGTTTCCTTGGCTGTGCAGAAGATTTTTATCTTGATGAAGTCCCACAAGTTCATTTTATCTTTTGTTTCTCTTGCCTTTGGAGATGTGTCTTGAAAAAAGTTTCTGTGGCCGATGCCAAAGAGGTTGCAGCCTATGTTCTGCTCTAGGATTTTGCNTGTGGTGTCCTTTGCAAATATATTCTCCCATTCCGTGGGCTGTCTCTTAGTTTTTTTGACTGTTTCCTTGGCTGTGCAGAAGCTCTTTATCCTGATAAAGTCCCATAAGTTCATTTTATCTTTTATTTCTCTTGCCTTTGGAGATGTGTCGTGAAAAAGGTTGCTCTGGCCGATGTCATAGAAGTTGTTGCCTATGTTCTCCTCTAGAATTTTGATGGATTCCTGTCTCACATTGAGGTCTTTCATCCATTTGGAGTTTATTTTTGTGTATGGTGTGAGAGAGTGGGAGTGGTCAAGTTTCATTCTTTTGCATGTCCAATTTTCCCAGCACCATTTATTGAAGAGACTGTCTTTTTTGCACTGGAGGCGGATGTTTTTTCCTGCTTTATCAAAGATTAGTTGCCCAAAGAGCCGAGGGTCCATTTCTGGGTTCTCTATTCTGTTCCATTGGTCGATGTGTCTGTTTTTGTGCCAGTACNGTGGGCTGTCTCTTAGTTTTTTTGACTGTTTCCTTGGCTGTGCAGAAGCTCTTTATCCTGATAAAGTCCCATAAGTTCATTTTATCTTTTATTTCTCTTGCCTTTGGAGATGTGTCGTGAAAAAGGTTGCTCTGGCCGATGTCATAGAAGTTGTTGCCTATGTTCTCCTCTAGAATTTTGATGGATTCCTGTCTCACATTGAGGTCTTTCATCCATTTGGAGTTTATTTTTGTGTATGGTGTGAGAGAGTGGTCAAGTTTCATTCTTTTGCATGTAGCTGTCCAATTTTCCCAGCACCATTTATTGAAGAGACTGTCTTTTTTCCACCGGATGTTTTTTCCTGCTTTATCAAAGATTAGTTGCCCAAAGATTCCTGCTTTGTCAAAGATTAGTTGCCCAAAGAGCCGAGGGTCCATTTCTGGGTTCTCTATTCTGCTCCATGCTGTCTTTGTGATCACAGCTTTGTAGTACAACTTGAAATCCAGCAACGTGATTCCCCCAGTTTGTTTTTCTCTTTCCACACTTCCTTGACATTAGAGGGCCTTTTCTGGTTCTACACAAATTTAAGGGCTGTTTGTTCCAATTCTTTGAAAAATGTCATTGGTATTTTGATCGGGATGGCATTGAAAGTGTAGAATACTCTGGGTAGCATAGACATTTTAAGTATGTTAATTCTTCCGATTCATGAGCATGGAATATTTTTCCATCTTTTTGTGCCTTCTTCAATGTCTTTCAAGAATGATTTGTAGTTTCTAGAATATAGATCGTTTATGTCTGGTTAAGTTAATTCTGAAATAACGTATGACTTTTGGTGCAATTGTAAATGGAATGGATTCCTTAATTTCTCTTTCTTCAGTCTCATTGTTTGTGTACAGAAGTGCAACGGATTTCTGAGTATTGATTTTGTTTCACGCCACATTACTGAATTGATCTATAACTTCTAGTATTTTGGGGATGGATTCTTTTGGGTTTTCCATATAGAGTATCAGGGCATCTGCGAAGAGAGACAGTTTGACCTCTTCTTTGCCGACTTGGATACCTTTTATCCCTTTTTATTGTGTGATTGCTGTTGCAAGGTCTTCTAATACTATGTCGAATAATAATGGCGAGAGTGGGCACACTTGTCANCATCCTTGTCGTGTTCCTGATCTTAAGGGAAAGGCTTCCAGCTTTTCCCCATTGAGAATGATATTTGCTGTAGGCTTTTCATAGATGGTTTTTATGAGATTGAGGAATACCCTCTATCCCTACCNGTTTTAATCAGGGGAAAGGATGCTGTATTTTGTCAAATGCTTTTTCTGCATCTATTGAGAGGATCATATGGTTTTGACTCTTTCTCGTTGATATGATGTATCACACTGATTGATTTGCGAATGTTGAACCACCCATGCATCCTAGGGATGAATCCCACTTGGTCATGGTGGATAATCCTTTTAATGTACTGTTGGATCCTATTAGCTAGGATCTTGTTGAGAATTTTGGCGTCCATATTCATCAGGGAAATCGGTCTGTAATTCTCCTTTTTGATAGGGTCTTTGCCTGGTTTGGGGATCAAGGTAATATTGGCCTCATAGAATAAGTTTGGTGNTTTTGAGGGGGTCTTTGCCTGGTTTGGGGATCAAGGTAATATTAGCCTCATAGAATGAGTTTGGTAGCTTTCCTTCTGTTTCTATTTTTTGAAACAGCTTCAGGAGAATAGGTATTATTTCTTTTTTGAATGTTTGGTAGAATTCCCCAGGGAATCCATCAGGCAACAGGGGAGCAGGAAGATACACAAGCCAACTCTCAACCAGTATAAAGAGACATAAATATAAAAATATGTTAATAGTGGGGGACCTCAACACTCCACTATCAGCAATGATAGATCACCTAAGCAGAAAATCAACAAAGCAACAAGAGCTTTGAATGCCATACTAGACCAGATGGACCTCATAGTTATATATAGAACACTACACCCCGGAATAAAAGAATACTCATTCTATTCTAATGCACATGGAACATTCTCCAGAATAGATCGTGTGCTGGATCAGAAAACAGGTTTTAACTGATANCACAAAACAGGTCTCAACCGGATACCAAAAGACTGAAATTATTCCCTGCATATTCTCAGACCACAATGTTTTGAAACTGGAACTCAATCACAAGGAAAAAGTTGGAAGAAACTCAAACAATTGGAAACTAAGAACCATCCTGCTCAAGAATGATTCAATAAACCAGGAAATCAAATATCAATTTAAACAATTTATGGAGACCAACGAGAATGAAAACACAATGGTCCAAAACCTATGGGACACTGCAAAGGCAGTCCTAAGGGGAAAATACATAGCCATCCAAGCCTCACTCAAAAGAATAGAAAAATCTAAAATGCAGTTTTTATATTCTCACCTCAAGAAGCTGGAGCTGGAAGAGAAGGACAGGCCTAACCCACACACGAGAAAGCAGGTGATCAAGATTAGAGCAGAGATCAATGAATTAGAAACTAGGAGCATAGTAGAGCAGATCAACAGAACTAGAAGCTGGTTCTTTGAAAGAATAAATAAGATCGATGAGCCACTGGCAAGACTTATCCAAAGAATAGAGAAAAGACCCAAATTAACAAAATTATGAATGAAAAGGGAGAGGTCACAACCAACACCAATGAAATAGGAAGGATCATTTGAAACTTTTATCAACAACTTTATGCCAATAAATTAAACAACCTGGAAGAAATGGATGCCTTCCTGGAAACTTATAAACTACCAAGACTGAAAGAGGAAGAAATTGATTTCTTAAAGAGACCAATTAATTATGAAGAGATTGAAGCAGGATCAAAAAGCTCCCAAAGAACAAGGCACCATGCCCTGCATATTTTTGGACCAGAATACTTAACCTGGAACTCAGTCAGAAGAGGAAATTTGGAAGGAACTCAAATACATGGAGGCTAAATAGCATCCTACTAAAGAATGAGTGGCTCAACCAGGAAATTAAAGAAGAATTAAAAAAATAATTGAAAAAAGTGAAAATGAAAAGACAAGTCTTCAGAATCTTTGGGACAGAGCAAAGGCAGTCCTAAGAGGGAAGTATATAGCAATACAAGCATTTCTTTTTTTTTCTTATTTTTTTTTTTATTAAGAAACAAGAAAGGTCTCAAATACAAAACCTAAACTTACACCTAAAGGAGCTAGAGAAAGAACAGCTAATAGCGTCTAAATGAAGCAGGAGAAGAGAAACAATAAAGATTAGAACAGAAATCAATGAAATAAAAACCAAAAGATCAGTACAACAGATCAATGCAACTAGGAGCTTGTTCTTTGAAAGAATTAATAAGATTGATAAACCCCTGGCCAGACATATCAAAAAGAATAGAGAAAGGACCCAAATATATAAATTCATAAATCAAAGAGGAGAGATCACAACAAACACCAAAGATATACAATTATAAGAACATATTACAAGCAAATATATGCCAAGAATTTAGGCAATCTGGTAGAAATGGATGCATTCCTAGAGATGTATAAACTACCAAAACTGAAACAGGAAGAAATAGAAAACCTGAACAGGCCCATAAGTAGCAAGGAATTTGAAGCAGTAATAACAAATCTCCCAATGGACAAGAGCCCAGCACCAGACGGCTTTCCAGGGGAATTCTATCAAATATTTAAAAAAGAAATAATACCTATTCTTCTGAAAGTGTTCCAAAAAAAAAAAGGAAGGAAAACTCCCAAATTCATTCTTTGAGGCAGCAATACCTGGATCCTAAAACCAAAGACCCCACCAAAAAGGAGAATTGCAGACCAATACCGCTGATGAATATGGATGTTAAAATTCTCCCCAAGATACTAGCCAATAGGATCCAACAGTACATTAAAAAGATTATTCACCAGGACTAAATGGGATTCATTCCTGGGCTGTAGGGTTGGTTCGACATCTGCAAATCAATCATAGTGATACATCACATTAATAAAAGAAAGGACAAGAACCATATGATCGTCTAAATAGATGCAGAAAAAGCATTTGACAAAGTACAGCATCCTTGTTTTGATTAAAACTCTTCACAGTGTAGGCATAGAGGGAACATACCTCAATATCATAAAAGCCACCTATGAATGGTCCACAGAGAATATCATTCTCAATGGAGAAAAAGTGAGATCTTGTCCCCTAAGGTCAGGAACATGACAAGGATGTCCACTCTCACCTCTAGTGTTCAAGAGAATACTAGAAGTCCTAGCTTCAGCAATCAGACAATGAAAAAAATAAATGGCATTCAAATAAGCAAAGAAGTCTAACTCTCACTCTTTGCAGATGACATGATACTCTATGTGGAAAACCCAAAGACTGCCCCAAAATTGCTAGAACTCTTACAGAAATTCAGCAAAGTGGAAGGATATAAAATCAATGCACAGAAATCAGTTGCAGTTCTATAAAATAAAAATGAGACTGAAGAAAGAAAAATTAAGGAATTGATTCCATTTACAATTGCACCCAAAACAATAAGACAACTAGGAATAGCCCTAACCAAAGAGGCAAAGCATCTATACTCAGAAAACTATAGAATACTGATGAAAAAAATTGAAGAAGACACAAATGGTTAGATGTTCCATGCTCATGGATTGGAATAACAAATGTTGTTAAAATTTCTATGCTACCTAGGGCATTCTACACATTCAATACAATCCCGATAAAATACCATCAAGTTTTTTCACAGAGTTGGAACAAATAATCCTAAAATTTGTATGGAATCAGAAGAGACCCCAAATAGTCAAAGGAATGTTGAAAAAGAAAACCAAAGCTGGTGGTATCACAATTCCGGACTTCGAGCTCTATTACAAAGCTGTAATCATCAAGACAGTATTGTATTGGCACAAAAGCAGATACATAGATCGATGGAACAGAATAGAAAACTCAGAAATGGACCCTCAACTCTATGGTCAGCTAATCTTCAACAAAGCGGGAAAGAATATCCAACGGAAAAATGATAGTCTCTTCAACAAATGGTGTTGGGAAAATTGGACAGCTATATACAGAAGAATGAATTTCAACCATTCTCTTACCGTACGCAAAGATAAACTCAAAATGGATAAAAGACCTCAATGTGAGACAAGAATCCATCAAAATCCTAAAGAAGAACATAGGTAGTAACCTCTTCGACATTGGCCACAGCAACTTCTTTCACGACACCTTTCCAAAGGCAAAGGAAACCAAAGCAAAAATAACTTTTGGGAATTCATCAAGATAAAAAACTTCTTCAGAGCAAAAGAAACAGTCAACAAAACAAAGAAGCAACCCACGGAATGGGAGAAGATATTTGTAAATGACACTTCTGATTAAGGGCTGGTGTCCAAGATTATAAAAAACTTCTCAAACTCAGCACTCAAAAAACAAATACTCCATTCAAAAAATGGGCAGAAGACATGAACAGACAATTCTCCAAAGAAGACATATGGATGGCTAACAGACACATGAAAAAATGTTCAACATCACTAGCCATCAGGGAAATTCAAGTCAAAACCAGATTGAGATACCACCTTAAACCAGTTAGAATGGCAAAAACTAACAAAGCAGGAAACAGCAGATGTTGGAGAGGATGTGGAAAAAGGGGAACCCTCTTACACTGTTGGTGGGAATGCAAGCTGGTGTAGCCACTCTGGAAAAAAGTATGGAGGTCCTCAAAAAGTTGAAAATAGAGCTACTCTATGACCCAGCAATTGCACTACTGGGAAGTTACCCCAAAGATACAAATATAGTGATACAAAGGGGCACCTGCACCCCAATGTTTATAGCAGCATTGGCCACAATAGCTACACTATGAAAAGAGCCCAGATCTTGATTGACAGATGAACAGATAAAGAAGATGTAATGAAGTCTTGCCATTTGCAATGACCTGGATGGTAGAAGCTATTATGATAAGCGAAATAAGTCAATCAGACAAAGACAATTATCAAACAAAACAGAGGATCATAGGGGAAGAGAGGAAAAAATAAAACCAGACAAAATCAGAGAGGAAGACAAGCCACAAGAGACTCTTAATCATAGGAAACAAACCTAAGCTTGCTGGGGGGAGAAGGGTGGAGGGATGGTATAACTGGGTGATGGACATTAAGGAGGGCATGTTTTAATGAGCATTGTGTATTAGATAAGAATGATGAATCACAGGCGTATACCTCTGAAACTAATAATATATTATTAAATTAATTGAATTTAAATAAAAATGTGTAAAAATTAAAAAAATAAAATAAATGATAAGAACCATATGATCCTCTCAGTAGATGCATAAAACACATTTGACAAAGTATGACATCTGTTCATGATAACAGCCTTCAATGAAATAAGTTTAGAGAGAACATACGACAATAATAAAGGCCATCTATGAAAAACCCACAGCTAATACCATCCTCAATGTGGAAAAATTCAGAACTTTTCCTTTACAGTCAGGGAGATCACAGGGATGTCCTCTATCACCACTGTTATTTAACAAAGCGCTGGGTGTCCTGGCCAGAACAAACAGACAACCAAAACGTATTTTAAAAAAGTCTAATTAGCAAGGAAGAAGTAAAACTTTCACTGTTTGCTGATGATATGATTCTCTACAGTCCCAAAAGTCTCCATGAAAAAAATGTTAGAACTGATAAATGAATTCAGTAATGTCACAAGATACAAAATCAATGTACAGAAATCTGTTGCATTTCTATACACCAACAACAAAGCAACAGAAAGAGAAATTACAGAATCAATCCCATTTACAATTGCACCAAAAACGTAAGATACCTAGGAATAAACCTAACCAAAGAGGTGAATGACCTGTACTCTTAGAAGTACAAAACAGTGATGACAGAAAAAGAATATGATACAAAGAAATTAAAAGACATTCCATGCTCATGAATTAGAAGAAAAAATATTGCTAAAATGTCTATACTACCCACAGCAATATACACATTTAATGCAATCCCTATCAAAATACTGACAGCATTTTTCACAGAGCTAGAGCAAAAATCCTGACATTTGTATGGAACACAGAAGACTCCAAATAGCCAAAGCAATCTTGAAAAAGAAAAGCAAAGCTGGTGGGATCACAATTCTGGAGTTCAAGTTATGTTACAAAGCTGTAGTGATCAAAACATCATGTTATTGCCACAAAAATAGACACATAGATCGATGGTATAAAAAAGAAAACCTAGAAATGAACCACACTATTTGGTGAATTAAAATTCATCAAAGCAGCAAAGAATATCCAATTTTTTTCTGAAAAAGAAAGTTTCTTCACCAAATAATGTTAGGAAAACTGGACAGCAAAATGCAAAAGAATGAAACTAGACCACCATACACAAAAATAAATTCCAAATTTATTAAAGACCTAAATGTGAGACTTGGAACCACAAAAATCCTAGAGGATAACACAGGCAGTAACCTTTTTGACATCACTGTAGCAACTTCTTTCTGTATTTGTCTCCCGAGGCAAGGGAAAGAAAAACAAAAATAAACTTTTGGGACTTCATCAAAATGGATAGGTTCTGCATAGTGAAGGAACAAAACCAAAAGGCAACCTATGGAATGGGAGAAAATATTTGCAAAAGTTATATCTGGAAAGAGTTAGTATCCAAAATGTATAAAGAAGTTATACAAGTCAGCACCCAAATAATGAATAATATGAATAAAAATGGGCAGAAGTGATGAATGGACATTATTCCAAAGAAGATACACAGATGGCCCCAGACACATGTGAAGACGTTCAACATCACTGATCATCAGGGAAATACAAATCTAAACTACAATGAGATATCACTTCACACCAGTCAGAATGGCTAAAATCAGCAACACAAAAAACAACTGCTTGTACTCTTGGTGAGAATGCAAACTGGTGCAGCCACTCTGGAAATCAGTATGGAGGTTCCTCAAAAAGTTAAAAATAGAACTGCCCTACAATCCAGCAATAGTACTTCTAGGTATTTACTCAAAGAATACACAAAAATATGAATTCAAAGGGATACATGCACTGCAACATTTATAGCAGCATTATCTACAATAGCTAAATTATGGAAACAGCCTGAGTGTCCATCAACTTTTGAGTGGATGAAGAAGATGTGGTATATATAGTGAATATTACTCAGACATAAAGAAGAATGAAATCTTGCAATGAAGTGTATGGAGCTAGACTGTATTCTGCTAAGCAAAATAGGTCAGTCAGATAGACAAATACCATATGATTTCACTCATACATGGAATTTAAGAAAGAAGACAAAAAGCAAAATGAAAAAAAAAAAGAGAGATAGAGACAGAAGCAAACCAAAAAAACGTCTTAACTGTAGAGAACAAACTGATGGTTACCAAAGGGGAGATGTGTTGGGGAATGGGGTAAATAGTTGATGGACATTAAGGAGTGCACTTGCAATGAACACTGGGTATTGTATGAAAGTCTTGAATCACTATATTGTACACATTTAACTAATATTACATTATATGTTAACGAACTAGAATTTAAATAAAAACTTCAGAAAATTTAGAGTATATATAGTTGCCAAGATATTTTCACATTCATTTGCCCACCAAGAAAATTGTATGTAAGAATGAACAATATAAAACATCACAAATTGTTATCCCTATTTTTATTAATGCTTATTTGTATTATATTTTTTCTTTATCTTTTGTTAATAAAATAAAAAGTCAGATCTAAGTGTTTAAAGCTTATTCATGTTGATATTAGTTAAAACATCAATGATATAGATGTGTGCAATGACATAATAGCAGGTTTAATTATTATTGTAGTTTTCAATCTTTGTCTTTCAAGTAATACTATGTGGCTAGTTGAAAGTGAACCTTAATATTTCATCAGCATGGTTGACCATTGAAATAGCTGGTCAAGAATCTGTCTTGCAGTTTTTCAAGTTGTGAAGAAAGAAAGACTGACAGACAAATAGATGAAAGAATGACAAAAACAGAGGGGAAGAGATAGGAAAAGAAGGTAAAGAAAAGCAAAGCACTAGCACCAAGTATGTATATAAGCCGTGATAAGTATTCTTAAAGTAAAATTCTCTCCTAATGGATCAACAAGCTTTATATCCAGAATATTTTCTGAGTTTTATGTCTCTTTCTTCTTTGTGCTAATAGCTTTGTTTGTGGTCAGCACCACTCACCAGCAGCACCTCATTTTGATAACATGGAAACAACTTATTTTATAAATATCACAGAGGACGCATATCTTTTCTAAGATTAATGTCATTTCATTTATGAATTTTCCTAGTGGATGCTGAAAAGCTTATATACGGAATTGAAACTTTTTCAATCATTTTCTCAGTTTTTTTTTTTATTCTTGAAATTTGGCCTTCTGATTTGGAATTTATTCACATACCCTCCTTAGGAAAAAGATCCAAATTTGAGTTATTTAACTTATTCCTAATTTTAATGTTTTTCTTGTATTTAAAGAATTTGTTTCATTATATCACCCATTAACCATCTTGTTTATTATATAGGCATGTATATATATGTACATAGAGGATTTGACCTGTCTTATATATTTCAAGGGCAGAATGTCGTTATTGCTCTCAGCATGTGAAATCTGTATACATGAGATAAATGTGGCTCATGTAAACAAAATTCTCACACACGCTTTCTAAAAAATAAAGGTATTCAAATAAAGCTGCAAAGTCAATCTCCAAACAAGCATCCTGTTGGATCAATATCTGGAAGTTGAATACAATATTTCATGCTATTTTATAGAATTCAATTGTTTGCACCACACAAATCCAATTTTAAGGTTCTACACTGAGATTTATTGTTTTCTTTTAAAATCTATAAAGTCATTATTTACAAAGTAATAACAATAACAATAGCACATTAAACTCAAGGGGGTTTTCCTTAAAAAAGAAGACAGTCTGATAATTTAAAACTATTCAAGGATTGAGAAGATTATAGGTGAAACTTCCCGTTTTAATTTTGATTTCTACCAAATTGGAAATGTTTCAAGAGTGTTCAATTCTGTTTCTTAGATATTGTACCCTTATGTTAAAATTATCTCAACATAAGGAAAATAACCTAATATTGAAGAATGATATACACAATGCATAATGAAAATATTTATAATAATTATTCAATATAAAAATCATTTTTAAAAAATTCTTGAGGCACTGGGGCACCTGGGTGGCTCAGTAGGTTTAGTGTTTGCCTTTGGCTCAGGTCATGATCCCAGGGTGGGCTCCCTGCTCAGAGGGGAACCTGCTTCTCCCTCTCCCTCTGCTGCTTCCCAAGCTTGTGCTCTCTCTCTCTCTCTCAAATAAATAAAATCTTTAAAAAACTAAAAACTAAAAAAATTCTTGAGGTACTAATTACATTCTTATACTTTATTAAATTTTTTCTCATGTTTGTATTGAAAGGAATATATATATATATATTTATGTGATCTAAAAATAATATTCTGAAGAAAAATTTAACATTAAAAGAGGTTGCTTCTTCTACGATTGCTCTATTTTAAAGTCTTGCTCAAAAATTATTCTCACTTTAGCACAGGGTTTAATTGTGCCTTCTTTCCTTCAGCAAGGATTTGACAAAGATAAATTTTATTTGGGAATCCAGATATAAGTACTAGCATTTTATGAGTTGGAATTCATTGAAAACTTGTAACAGGAAACAAAGTAATTATCACTGGGGCTTCTTAAATCTTCCTTTAATACTGTCTGAAATTAAATATTATTGGTAAACATGCAAATTTGGCAGATAAATGTAAGATTTTAAAGTTTGATTCTATGACTAACTCCTCATTTAACATCGATACCTCTAATTATAGTTTCAGTATCCTGAAGTGAATAGGCTCATTTCTCCTAGGATCAGACCAATTTCCTTCATCTTTTAATCATTCCTTATTATGAATACTAACCCACAGGATATTGTAGCCCCCTCTGTGAAATGGATAAACTATATTTGCATACACCACCACCAGTAAGTGAGGCCAAGAAGGAAAAAATAAATAAATATCACAAAAATAGCAGATTATGTAGATTTCTATCTTAGATACAAATTTGAGTCTGTACACATTATACACATAACCTGTTGAAAAGAGTTCCCAGAGCAAATCGTTTACATTAGCTCCATACACCCAGAATCAAATGAATAATTCAAAATAAAAGATAATGATATTTGATTCTTTATATATGTTTACTCCATTCATCAACATTTTTAACTTAAAATGTTTTATTTGTAATCATTACACAGAATTTAGATACACAAACATTAGTTTCTTGGCATTTTTTTTTTTGTCTTTAATGTCTCAGGAGTAATTATTCATTTCATGGAAGTTGTGTACAAATAAATAAAAAAGGAACATATCAAACTTGTGAGTTTCATAACTCATACAGTTTAGTAAGAAATTTGATTGCTTCATAATATACCTGAAAAGCAAGAAAAAAGGGCGGATATGTAAAATAAAAATATGTAGGAATGAATAATAGTAAAGGTCAAAACCTGGTGGAGTTAAATACCTGATACCCTTCTGGCCGGGCTCACCTCTCAGGCAAAGTTGTTAAATGGACACATTTTTTTAATCTATACATTTTAAATGTCTTTGTAATGCATATATTTCCCCAAATTTATATAAGGACTCTCACTCTGAATACCATGTGAAAATCTGCTTCCAGAAAATATTTGTTGTCATTTACTCTAATCATTCTTACAGTCTAATTTGTATTTTAGATTTTGGAAGAAAAAGTCTTATCTTCACTTAATAAAATTTTCAATGTTAATGAATAGGTCTGGATGCCCTGCAAACATACCTGTTCCACTACCAATTCTAATGACATCATAATAACAGGGTTGCTGTAACTTGGATAGCACATAAATCGTTGCCTTATCTATTTTTTCTAAATATTAAAATCCACCACCAATTTAAGGAGGTTTGTGATTTTCTTTACATAAATTTGATGTTTTACTCTATTAGATTGTAATCTCTCTATAGGTTACGGCCACTTCTATTATAATCACTGTTGTATCCTCATTAACTAAGGGAACGCTTAACAGAAAAAAATTTTTGAGCAAATATTGAATGAAAACTTGGTTAATTACTTGGTGCTCTTTGAAATCATTTAAGAACTTATTAGAACTGTTTTCATTTCTCAATTGATCAACAATGTATCAGTTTTCTGAAGATAGTGTTATTAAGAAAATCCTATAAATGTCACTCATTTCCAACCTATACTAAGGAGAGAAAACTAATTATGCATTTTCTCCCATTTAGTGTACTTGATTACGTTAAGCAGGTCTCCCTAATCAAATTCTAACTGCAATTATCTTTTTCTAAAGAGTGTTGTCCTTATTTTGGTACTAGATATACATAAAAATATAGCTTCACCTTCAGAGGACAGCTGGATTTTATCAACCTTTACTGAAAAAAACTTATTTTAAAAATGACATCATTAGAAAATGTGATTCTGATCTTCCTATAACTAAACTCAAAATGTGAATGATATTTTGATATTAAAGATAAAACCAGGATATTATTAAAACATTTAATTAACACATTCTTTTGAGTAAGGGCTAGTCCTTCACCAAACTGTTTCAATATTTCCCAACTTCTAGTAAGAGTTTGTTATTTTCAGATAAAACAGATGTATATTGACTGATACAAATCTGAAATAAATATTAAACACCTGGAATAATGATGTTAACATATTTATTACTGTTTTGTTTTATAAATTGTATTATTATAATTACTATTACTACTGTTACTGATATTTTGCACACAGGATACAAAATAAGTATAAACTAAATGAAACAAAACTCTACTCCCTATCAATATATCATAGCCATTGCTGTGCAAATGGCTACTTACTGTTGGGGTTTATGAGATTAATGAAACAGGATTAAAATTAAAGAATGCTTAGGTAATACATTTCTCAACACTTTTTTCATATAACAAGAAATAATGACATGTAAAAATTATGATGCTATGGTCATCTCTGAGATTAATAAAGATTGAAGTGCTTAATAATGAAATGTTCAGTTTTGATAAGATGTGAAAAAAGAAACATTCTTATATACTGTTGATGGGAGTATATATATTTTGGGGAGGACCATTTAGCCATGGCAATAATTATTAGCAATGTACTTATCCTTAGCCTCCAAAATGATTAATAATTTTTAACTTATAATATCTCTGATGAAATAAGTGTCTGCTTTTTATACATTAATTCAATGTTCTTTTAAGAGATTTCTATTTCAGAAACTGTACATTTATTAATATTTTCATTATGGTTAATGAAACATTTGTTTCCACTAACATTTTTGTCAGCTGTGGTCTTTTTATTTTATTCTGATTCGTGGCCATTTTCTTTTACAAATCTTCAACAATTAATATTCATTACTTTACCTAATAAGAAAATAATTTTTCATGAATACTGTCAAGCAGTATTTACTACAACTATGACTTTCAAAAGTAAACTCTCAGTCTAAAATTCTCAAATCACATTTCTCATCACCATAGATATGGCAGTAAATTAAAACCTCAGAAATGAGGGAGCAGGTAAGAAATTACCAATGCCATGTGAGTAATGGAAAATGTCTTCTTCATAAGGGGATCAGGCTATACTTTAATCCACCAGTTCTATATCTTAATTTTTATATATTTTGTTAGGGGAGGAGTCAGCTGTGAAACATGCACATCAATTTTACAGAAAGAAAATTTGTGTATGTACTTCAATAGTCTGATTAAAATATTATTATCCTATTATAATAAAAAATAAAATAAGTTAAAAACCTAGAGAGTACACAGTAGAACAGATTTTCAATTCCCATACTCTAAGTTATAAATATTCACACACCATCTCAGATTGAGGATGTAAAAGTTTAGGTCTCCAAAGGACAAATATTCCATCATTCAATCTCTAGTTAAGGAAAAAGGGGACAGGAAATTGCCTCTCACATTCAACTAAGGTCAGTGCTATAGCAGTGAAAGAATAAAGTGAAGAGTCACTTAAGAGAAGGAACAGTTCTAAGTCATTCCTTCAAAAATATTAAAATGCACAGATTCCTTTTCTCATTCTCTTATCTGTGTTTTTCCTGGAGAGAGAAGGAAGAGGAGAAAGAAAGAGGAGAAAAGAGCTCTGACAAAGGCCAGGCAGCTGCTAGGGATAGGTGACAAAGGGAAGCATGGTGGAGTGGGGTTACATTCTTCAACCAAGCCGTCTGGGCCAGTACAAAAATGTAGAAAACTGACATCGTCCTCTTGCTTATTCAGTAGTCTCCACCCTTTCTCCTTTCATCTTTCTTCCAAAAATATTTTCTTGGGATCATTTTGGCTATCTGGAAAATTGCGATTTAAAAATACAGCCCCTGAGAAAGCCACCAATGTGTGCCTAAGTACAGTTGCATGCGTGCGCATGCACGCACACACACACACAGAGAAAGAGGAATTAAAAAAGGCAAAAATAGATTCTATGGTACAGAGAGTATTCAGATATAACAAGGAAATTAAGACTGTGACAAAGTACCAAGATGTCAACTTTCTAAGGCAAAAGCTCTCCAGAGAATTCTCAGAGCTTCTCTCCCCCTTTATAATTCTGCAACAAATTGTTGAAAGGCTTTTTTTCTCAGCTCACTACAATCCATATGGCAATGAGATGCCATCTCCCTGCTGTCCTGTGCAATTATTCTGCACCCTTGGTGGTGATACTCCTGAGATGCAGTGGGAGAGAGTTGAGGCCTGAAGTTTTATTAGCAGCAACTGTATGGGTTGTAAACCAAACATTGCAGATTATAGGGGGCTTATTTTCTCACAAAATACTGACAAGCACCTCAGGGAAGGTGTAAAATTATTTTTTTAAAAAGTCATTTACCCAAAGCCAATATGACTGAAATAATTTTTATAGATCAAATAGTGATCAGCACCACTCAGAAGAACAAATAAGTAGTTAACAAGGTGAGGAGTTGCTTTCCTCCCCTTATTTGAAACTGGAGCCAGATTCTTTGGCAGTGCTGAAGTTTCTGTCCTTTTTCTCCTTTTAGGCTAATTGTTCTTAACATTTTTCTCCATTTAGACTAATTCTTTAGCATTTTTCTCCTGTATTTCAACTTTCCCTTTGTTATTTTACCTGTTTTACAACCTCTCCCCACCACCCACCCACCAAAAGGCAGTCTAACATGTTTTAGCTGGATTAGGACCTTGTTGATTTAATAGTTAGTGCTTTGAGGCTAATTGGGAACTAAAATCAATGGTCCTAAGAATCCACCAACATTATAATTGCCACTTTCAAGACCTACTTTGTTGAGATACTTTATTTTCTTCCTAGACAAAACTTTCCCTGTCTGCAAAGGTTCCGTAAAACACATACTATGAATGTTTCATTTCAAATGCATTTTACCTATGTGTCAGACATCAGATGTTATCTGTATTTTATTTTGTGGCTCAATCCTAATATTAAGTGAGTATTTTCCCTATAAAATGAAAGGTAGAATGCTCAGAAGATATGCACTCCCTTTACAAAAAAAGATGATCATGCACAAATATTTAAAATTGCACTCATCAAAAATTTCAGACTGCAAATTAATCTATCCTTCATTTAAGCCATTTGGAAAAAGCAAATGTAAAATTTTGATTCAAGGGGTGCCTGGGTGGCTCAGTTGGTTAAGTGCCTGTCTTTGGCTCAGGTCATGATCTCAGGGTCCTGGGATCGAGCCCCACATTGGGCTTCCTGCTCAGCAAGGAGTCTGCTTCTCCATCTCCTTCTGCCCCTCTCCACTCTTTGTGCTCTCTCAAGCTCTCTCTCTGTCTCATATAAATAAAATCTTAAAATAAAATAAAATAAAATTTTGATTCAGGATGAGTTCAGGGCAGTGGAAACTGTCAGAAGATGGCACTATTCTGAAACATATGTTTAAAATATTTTCAATGAAGAAAGCAGACTAAAATTGCTTAATATTTTAACTACATGCCTGTTTCATGAAAGGATGATTAAGATTCATCCTGGAGAAAAAAAAAACCTTCACATAATTTAGGATACTGATTCCTACATGTTTTGTTCCAAACTATTTTCCATAAATATGTTGAAATGAAAATTTGACTAATTTTAATTATTAAAAAAAAGATCTGAGAGAACTAAATGGAAAAGTTGTTTCGAGGAAAAATGATATGTAGTATCCATGCAATGGCAATATATATATATATGTATATATATTTTTTTTTCTCTTTTTCTTTCACACATGAAACACCATAAAGGAAAAAAAAATATTCGATTGCAATAATCCAACTACTCTGGGATCTTACTTATGAGAGTTTGTAGAATTCCCAAAATAAGCACAAGTAAATCCTCCATTAATTTTGGACTATGTAAACTTTCCATTTCAATTTTCTAGAAGTAAAATCTTAAAAATTGAAGTTGTTGAGTTATAGGAGTAGGGAGAGAACTTGGAGATACTCATGCCTAACATTGGCTATGTCACTTAATAGACAATAAACATACTTTTCAATAGGCTGATAAGCAAGATGGTGTTCTAAATCTATTCTCTGGATAATGTATGTTTTTATTTCTGACTTCTTTAACCCTTTAGATTTTTCAACTTTGACTATAACCTTCAGCTCTGTATCACTAGTTACCTCAACAATATAATTTTGGAGGAATAATAAAAAAAAATCTGCCTATAGCCTTTTTTTTTATGCTGATTGAGTCTACGTTATCATTTATTGACTCTTCAGCAAACTTTACAGAGCCGCTATTTTACATTTTTACTTCTCTCCTTAAGTCCCTTATTCCATTTAGTTCATGGGGAAACCCATCTCATATTTTATAGAAAAATATAGTGTTAATATTGATTATTACTATAAGCATAACTGTTTAACTTTCAAAATCATTCATTCATTCAAAAATAATTTATTGAGAATTCTGGCCTAAGATGGAAATGTAGAAAGACCCGAACTCACTTGCCCCATGGAACACAACAAATGTCACCTATGTATAGAGCAATTCCTCCTAAAGAAGAACTGAGGGCCAACTAAGCATCTTCTGCACAACAATGGATAGAGAGAACAGCATGAGAGAACAGCAAGAGAGACAGAGACACAGTAACAAAAGGAGCTCCCACACTCAATGTGCCCTATAGTGGGAAGGGATAGTACTGAGGGAATGGGAAGTTTCCTTTGTCCTTGGACACACACACACAACAAAGTATGGTTTAAGAGAGCAACTAGCATATAAAAGAACC
The DNA here is from genome assembly GCF_002007445.2 of Ailuropoda melanoleuca. NCBI lineage: Eukaryota > Metazoa > Chordata > Mammalia > Carnivora > Ursidae > Ailuropoda > Ailuropoda melanoleuca. The sequence continues at coordinate 64,755,693 of NC_048238.1, forward strand.
ACATCTAGAACTCCCCAAATGGCAGAGGAGCTGTGGGAACCCTCCAGATCAGGACTAGAGAACAACACAGTTTATGCTCTCCCCCTACCTTGAAAGCATAGACTGGAGCAGGATCTAGATGCCATAGCCATCCTGCAGCTTCAGTGAGCCCTGGGTTCCCTAGCCCACACCAGCTCCAGTCACACACTAGAGGACAGAAAAAAAGGCAAAGTTTAAAAGAGCAACCAGCATATAAAAGAGCCAGCTCTAGAATTTTGCCAAATGGTGAGGGAACTGTTAGAACTCTCACTGGGTGGGAGGGGCTGAAGTACACAATTTAAGCTCCACCTCTACCTTAGTAGCATGAATAAGAGCAGAGCAGAGAGTAAGAGAAGTACTTAGTTGATGTGCCACCTCAGCAAACACAGGATCTCCTAGCCCACACAAGTACCAAATGCCCTGGAGCAAACAAAAAAATGCCATGGTTTAAAAGAATAAATAGTATATAAAAATCCCAGGCCTAGAACTCTGTCAAATGGCAAGAAAGCTGCTGGAACTCCCTCTGGTTTAGAGGGGCTGACAAACATGGTCTATGCCTCCCATCAACCTTGAAAGTACATACCAGTACACAGTCCCAGTGCCCAAACCAGCTTGCTGCTTCAGTGAGCCCCTGGCCCCTAGTCCACACCAGCCCCAGTCATCCTACCAATGCAGCCAAAGGGCAGTACACACTGGGATACCCCTGGTTAACATTCACTATAGCTCCAGACTTTATGCCAAGGTGATACAGGTGCAAAGAACCCCAGAACACTCCAGACCCACACCACTTTGGCTTCAGACAGCTTGCTATGGCACCCCTGTTGCAGAGTATTCCAGAACCTCCCAGATGATATCTGGTTGAGATCCAGCCAAACTGCCAGGGTGCCCCTTGTCTGGAGAGCCCCAGGAACCACCAAACCATGCCTGCATCAATTCCAGCCACCTCATCAGGGCACCTCCAAAGCTGAGCACCCTGGGACACCCTGCCTTGCACCCAATTCAGCTTCAGCTGTTCTGTCAGGGCAAATTTTGCATATTTGGAGATGAGCCCAGGGACCACACCAAGCCATGCCTAATTTAGCATTAGCTCTTCAGCCAGTGTGGCCCTATGTGGAGTGCTCCAAAATCCCCCAGCTTATACCTGACCTCAGCTCTAGCCGCCCCTTCTAGATAAACTTTGGGTGGAGAGTGCTGGAACATCCTGGTTTATATCCACTTTAAGTTCAGCTATTGTGACAAATGCCCTCTGTGCATAAAGTCCTTGGTTTCCCCCCAGCTTTGCACATATTTTAGCTTCAGGTAGCGCTAGCTGTTAGGGCACCCTTTGTGCAGAGAGCTCAGGAACCTCCCAGCACACACTGCCTCAGCTCCATCCACCCAACCAGGACACCCCTCTACAGAGGGCTCTATGACACCCCTGCTTGCATTCAACTCAGCTTCAGTTATCCTGTTAGGGTGCCCTCAGTGCATAGAAACCCTGGATACCCACGTTAGCTTTAGCTGTCCAGCAAGTATGTCTGCTGTATAGAAAGCCCTGGGACCACCCATCCCACACCCACCAGCCACCCTGTCAGGTCACCCTTTGCTCAGAAAGCCCCAGGACAACTTGGATAACACCCACTTCAGCTTTAGCTGTCTTTCCAATTTGCCTGACACATGTAGACCCTCAGGAAACCTCAGCTTGGACTGGCTTTAAGCCTTAGCTGTCTTGCCAGGGCACCCACTGCATGGAGAGCCATGAAACCTCCATCCCAAACCAGCCACACCTCCAGCCGGCCAGCAAGAGTCACCAAGCATAACCATACTACACAAGGGACAGATAATCACAAGACCAAACCTTCAAGATTAGGAAAAGAAACTGTTAGTTCTAATCTGTAGAAACAAGCACAGAGAGTCAAGCAAAATGGGGAGGTAGAGGATTGTGCTCAAAAACAAACAAACAAGCAAACAAACAAACAAACAAAACCAAAAAAACACTCAACAACACAAAAGCTCAGAAAATAACTAAATGAAAGGGAGATAAACACTATGCCTAATAAATCATTTAAAACCATGATTGTAAAGATTTTTTTCAGGTTTCCTATATAAAGTATCATGTCATCTGCAAATAAAGTTTTACTTGTTCCTTATCAATCTGGATGCTTTTCATTTCTTGTGTTGTCTGATTGCTGTGGCTAGGACTTCTAGTACTATGTGGAATAAAAGTGGTGAGAGTGTGCATCCCTGTCTTGTTCCTGACTTTAGGGGGAAATCTCTCAGGTTTTCCCCATTAAGAATGATGTTAGCTGTGGGTTTTTCATATATGGCCTTTATTATGTTGAGATATGTTCCCTCAAAACCTCCTTTTTCAGGGTTTATATATTTCTAAGAATTTGTGTGTTTCTTCTAAGTTGTCCAATGTGTTGGTGTATAGTTTTTCATAACATTCTCTTATGATTGTTTGTACTTCTGTGTTGTTGGTTGTTATTTCTCCTCTCTCAGTTGTGAGTTTATTTAAATATGTTCTCTTTTTTCTTGATAAGTCTGGCTAGAGATTTATCAATTTTGTTGATCTTTTCAAAGAACCAGCTCCTGGTTTCTTGTATCTATTTATTTATTTTCATTAAAATTTTTTTTATCTTTTAGCTTCTATATCATTTATTTATGCTCTAATGTTTATTATTTTCTTCCTTATGCTGGTTTTTATTTTTTGTTGTTTTTTTCTAGCTTCTTTATGTGCAAGTTTAGGTTGTTTATTTCAGATCTTCTTGCTTCTTGTTGTAGACCCGTATTGTTAAGACCTTCTCTCTTAGAACTGCTTTTGCAGTATCCCAAAGGGTTTGAACTGCTGAGTTTTCATATTCATTTGTTTCCATGTACTTAATTTCTTCTTTGGTTTTTCATTTGACCCACTCATAGCTTAGTAGCATGCTATTTATCCTCCATGTATTTGTGATCTTTCCAGAATTTTTCTTATGGTTGAGTTCTAGTTTCATAGCACTGTGGTCAGAAAAAAATGCATGGTATGACTTCAATCTTTTGAATTGGTTTAGGCTTGTTTTGTGGTCTGATATGTGATCTATTTTGGAGAATGTCCCATGTGCCCTTTAAAAGAATGTGTAGTCTGCTATTTTAGGATGGAATGTTCTGAATATATCTGTTAAATTCATCTGGTACAGTGTTTCATTCAAAGCCATTTCTTCTTTGTTGATTATCTACTTAGACCATTTGTCCATTGATGTAAGTGGGGGTGTTCAAGTCCTCTACTATTATTGCATTATCAATGAATTCCTTTATGTTTGTAATTAACTGCTTTATTTATTCAGGTGCTATTATGCTGGGTGTATAAATATTTACAATTGTTATAATTTCTTGTTGGATTATCCCCTTTATTGCCATATAGTGTCTTTATTTGTCACTTACCAGTTTTCGTTTTAAAGTCTGCTTTGTCCAGTATATTTATTGCTATTCTGGCTTTGTTTTGACAGCCATTTGCATGGTAGATGTTTCTCTGTTCCCTCATTTGTGATCCACAGGTGTCTTTAAGCCTAAAATTAGTCTCTTGTAGGCAGAATATGGATGGGTCTTGTTTTTGTTGTTTTGTTTTTGTTTTTGATTTTTTCCCACTGTGTCACCCTATGTCTTTTGATTGGAGCATTTAGTCCATTTACATTCAAAGTAATTACTGATAGATATGTATTTATTGCCATTTTATTATTTGTTTTGTGGTTATTTCTGAAGATTTTATCTGATCCTTTCTTGTCTTTTTCCCTTTCATATTTTGCTGATTTTCTTAAATGATATATTTGGATTTCTTTCTCTATATTATTTGCGTATTTATTAGTTATTTTTGATATATTGTTACTATTAAGTTTGTGGATAATCTCTTCTGCAAAAACAATCTATATCATTTTGATGTTTAAGTTGAACCCATTCTTCATTCCTCTCCTCCCACATTTTAGGTGTATGTTATTGTATTTTAAATCCTTTAATTCTGTGAGTTCCTGGACTGATTATTTACAGAAAAATTTATTTTTACTGCTTTTGTGTTTCCTACCTTTATACTCTCACTTATGGTTTGTCCTTTCCACTCAGAGTCCCCTTTAATATTTCTTTCAGGGCTAGTTTAGTGTTCATGAACACCTATAGTCCTTGTTTGAGAAACTATCTCTCCTTCTATTCTGAATGGTAGACTTGCTGGATAGAATTTTCTGGCATGCAGATTTTTCCCATTCAGCCCTTTGAATATATCTTTCCACTCCCTTCTGGCTTGCAATGATTTTACTGAAAATTTTCTTGCTAGTCTTATGGATTTTGCCTTGCCAGTTACTGCTTTCTTTTGTCTTGCTGCTTTGAATTTTTTTTCTTTATCACTACATTTTGCAAATTTAATTGCAATGTGCCTTGGTGTGGGTCTTGCTTTTGTAGATTTTGATGGGAGTTCTTTTTTCCTCCCAGATCTGGATATTTGTTTCCTTCCCCAGATTAAGGAAGTTTCAGCTATTCTTCTTTAAATAGATTTTCTGCCCCCCTTTCTCTCTCTTCTTCTTATAGGACTCCTATAATATGAATGTTATTATGTTTGATGGAGTTGTTGAGTTTCCTAAGTCTATTCTCATTTTATATAATTCTTTTTACCCTCTTTTGTTCTACTTGATTACTACCAATTACTCTGTTTTCTAGGTCATTAATTTGCTCCCCTGCTTCTTTCAGCCTACTGTTCTTTCTATCAAGCCTGTTTCTCATTTCCTTTATTGAACCCTTTATCACTGCTCTTACTCTTTATCTTGTGTTAAGGGTCTTACTCATGTCTTCCATGCTTTTCTCAAGTCCAGTGAGTATGCTTATTGATGAGGTTGTGGAATATAGGTCAGGTTCAGTGGGGTGGAGTCTGGAGCTGATAACCAAGAAAGAATTCTTGAGGCGTCTTTGGTGCAAAATGATGGTTTATTAAAGCATGGGGACAGGACCCATGGGCAGAAAGAGCTGTTGCACCAGGGTTGTGAGGAATGGCCCATTATATACCCTCAAGTTGGGAGGGAGTTAGGGATAGCATAAGTCTGTAAGAAATTTTGGAAGCAAGGTTTCCAGGACCTTAAGGGGGCTAGCTATTGTTGGGAAAAGGTAATTTATTACCATCTAATAAAACCTTAGTCATGAGACCCTTCAGATGTATATCGGTGGGCCATATGCTTGGGGGATGATTGCCAGCATGTATCTTGTGGGGGGGGGTGGTTAGAGATAAAGGAAGTTTCCAAAGTTATTTTTAAACCTTAAAGTAGACTTACAGGATCTTGGTGGAGGGGAGGCGGTCAGGCTAGGACTGCCTTTTGCCCTTAGCAAAGTATTAACATCAACATCGAGGCAGCTGAGTTCCTATAGGAATGTCACTGTGCCTGTTTCAAAGGACTTGTCAATGGGCTGTAGGTAGTAAGGAAATTTCAATGTGTCTACATACATTCTCTTCTGGAAACTAGGTTAGTTATAGAAATGCTTTGTTCTCATAAACTGCTAAGACATTTGCAAACTGAGGGAGACTTAAGTCTTGCAGGATTGTGGCATCTATAGGTTAACTATTCCTTTGTCCTTTAGGGCAGCCAGGAGTGCCTGAGGAATGTCACATACATCCCATGGGGGGTGTTGCAGGGTGTCAGCTTCTGCTTTGTCCTCAGCTTGCCTTCCATTCTTTCATCACTTCTGATCATTACTTTAAATTTTCTATCAGGTATGTTAATTTTATCTCTTTATTTGAGATAGAGAGTGAGCATGTGTGGGGGGAGGAGCAGAGGGAGAGGGAGAAACAGGCTCTCTCTGCTGAGCAGGGAGTCCAACACAAGGATCAACCCCAGGACCCTGGGATCATGACCTGAGCTGAAGGCAGGCACTTAACCGACTGAGCCACCCAGGCACCCCCCCCACACACACACACATCACCACTTCTATACTCTATAGAATACATATATATTCTAGAGTACTTGCTCTTGCCCAAATATCCCTCAGAAAGAATGTTCCACTGCTTATGAGGCATTGTACTCCCCCAATCCTCGAATTGTTTTCCCTTAAATAATTTAAAATATCAAATTATTTATTAAATTGTGTTATTTTTGTCATTTGACAATGCCTAACTCTTAATTACAGGATGAGTCTCTTTTGAGCTACACGAAAATCAAGTATGAATATCTTATATAATGAATTCTGAGATAAAATTTTTGTTTATTAATTTTGGTAAGCTATTATTTTACTGATTATTTTTTATTAAAAAATGAAGAGTTAAAAAAAAGGGGGACTCCTGGGTGGCTCAGTTGGTTAAGCAACTGCCTTCGGCTCAGGTCATGATCCCACAGTCCTGGGATCAAGCTCCTCATAGGGCTCCCTGCACTGCGGGGAACCTGCTTCTCCCTTTCCCTCTGCCTGCCGCTCACCTTTTTTGTGCTCTGTCAAGTAAATAAATAAAATCTTTTAAAAAATGAATGTTTTATGGTGATAAATGATGAGGGAGCAGAAGGCTAGCTGAAGACAAAGCATAAACTGACACCCTGTGACCTCCCCCCACCCCACACCCCCTCCTGCATGGGATATGTGTGATTCTTCCAGGAAGCTCCCAACTATCTTAATGTTAATACCTTGCTGGAGGGGAAACAACCTTAACTTGACAATGGCAGGACAGCTGGTATCTTGTAGATCTGTCCTCTTTAGCCTATGAAAGTTGTTTTGAAACCTCCCTTTTCCTTACTTCCCCCAACTCCCAGTATATAATCACCACTCTTCAAGATCCCAATGCAGCAGCTCTTTTTGTCCATGGGTTCTGTCCCCGTGCTTTAATTAACCACCATTTTGAACCAAAGACATCTCAAGAATTCTTTCTGGGCCACCAGCTCTGGACCTCACCCCACCAAACCTCACCTATATTTACAAGATCCCATCAGTGATTACTCATTTTCTCACTATAATAAAAGAGGAAAGTTTGTCTTATTTGAGATAATAAACACTTCCACAAAAAATAAACTTATATATACTAATTTCATATGTATGATTAATATCTGAAATTACTCAAGCTTACTCTAAGTTCCCATTATATCATTCCTTCTTATATACAGAATGTTTTAAGATGGAAACAAACACAGCTACCATGAAAAGTCTTTTTATTAGTAGCACTATTTCATAAATTGTAATTGAAGCAGGTGTGTAAAAGATTGATAATAAATAATATAATAAATCTGGACACATTTGCCTTGGAGTGCATCATCTGAAAACTGTTTGAATCATACAAATCATAAGGCTATATGGGGATTTAATTTTAAGGAAATATATATTTGTATAATGAAATGATTGTAAAGTGCCTGTGAAAACCATACTAAAAGAGAACTTTCAAAGTGATGTGTTCCAGAGTAGTTCATATATTCGATTTCTGAATTTAAAATTTAGTTGCAGGAAGATGCTTTTTCCTATTGGATGGTATTTTGTACACCTGGATTTCCTAAAATTAAATGTTTCTGAAATATATCTCTCAAAACTTTTTTACTAATTAATTTAACAAGCATATATTGATTAGTTTCTCTTTGGCAAGGGTTCTGATAGGGAACATACAGTTGATTAGGATAACATTCTTATTCTTAAGAACTTATGGTCATTTGAAGAAGCCAGCTATTTAAACAATTAAGGAAAATATGGCATAAACAAGATACAATAACTTTAGTGTGCTAAGAATAATATCAGATTATTTTCTAAAAGAACTTTCTGTAGACAACTAATATTTCTACTGGCTTCCTTTTCCTTCTGTTTCCAACACCTATTTGCACTGTATTGGCCCTGATGAATTGGCAAACCAAACCCTTTTATCCATTAGCCAGAATTCTTTCAGGAATCAGAAAACACTGTTGATAAATCTAATTCATATATTGGTAATCCCAAAATGGATGCCACCCTAGTAGCTCAGTACAAGTCACAAATTTAAATTTAAGTCAACCTGCTTTGACAGGAAATACTTGTAAAGGAAACCTAACATACACCAACCAAAATCCTCCAATTCAGCTTTAGCTAGTTTACATTACCCTAGAGAAGAGAACCTACTAGCCCTATAATGAAATCCTTATCCTAGCCAATCACATCATATTTCCAAGTTGCCATTTCTAATGTTCTATAAAATTTCCTTCTGCCCAAAATTCCTTGGGGAACACGCTCCATTGCTTGTGAGCCACTGTATTCTCCCAATCTGTGGATTTGTTCTTCTGAATGAAGAAAATAAAATCCATTACTAAATTGTTTTAGTTTTGTCATTTGACGCTATGTCCTGTTGCTAGTGCTAGCCAAGCAAGAGTCCACATACTATCCCAAAATCTAGGCACTGTATTATGATGAAATCTACATTCCTAGGATTTACATTTTCTTTAATAAAAGCTTAATGCATTTTTAAACATAAATTATTTCATCTTCTGATACTTAAAGTAGTGAAGTTTTTTATTTCTAAGACATATTGGTTTGCCCTAATGATTCTTAGCATGTATTTTAGTAAAAATTGTATGCTACCTGCTTTTTGCCTGCCTACACACCTTTTATATAAAGAGTGGCAAAACATGCCTTTTTGGCATAAGAATCATTTTAAGTGGATTATATTGAAAAAGTGCAGATAAAGAAGAAGCTCTGAAAACACAGAAGTTATCCTTTTATAAGAGTAATCTATGTTTTAAAAATAATATTTCCATTAGAAAGGGGACCTATGACAGGAAGAAAGCTATTACCACAGATAATTTTTTCACCTGGGAGACTTAACTGCGTTGCCGGGTAACCTTGTTTACCAAATATTTCCTCCTCTTACCTTCTCTTAAATTTCTCTCCACACACATCTTTCTCATGTCTTTATCTGAAGACAATATTTAAGTCAATATCTTGGACAATTTCAGGGATTTCACTCATTTTCCTTGGGTATCTCCCATGTATACTCAGATACGCTGTTAATACACTTTTTTGTTCTGTTTTGTTTTTCTCTCCTTAATCCCTCTTTTTATTACAGGAGGTCTCAGCCAAAAACTCAGAAACATAGAGAGAAAATTATCTTTCTTCTCTTACACACAATTATATATTTTCTACCCATTGATAAAAATAAAAAAAAATTAATATAAGGAAGAATATCACTAGAGATTCCTTCTACTCAATGGGTAATAGCATTCTGTAAATCTGTAGCTGCTTATAATTGTGAACAGACAAAAAATGTCATATGTAATTGTAGGTGTTGTTAAAGATAAAATGAGTTTGGGGCTCCTGGATGGCTCAGTTGATAGAGCGTGTAACAAGCCCCACATTGGGGGTAGAGTTTACTTCTAAAAAGGAGGTAAATTGAGACATATTAAAATTTTAAGAGTTTATTTGATAAAAAAATCTATTGGAATTAGGCTGCATTTGATCCAGCAGATAGAAAGAAGCTCAAAAAAGCTGAATAAAAGTATTTTATAGGCAGAAGTGAACAGGAACAAAGAAGCTATACTGGACAAAAGAAGCAGGTTGGGAATTGCAACATTAGTATCCTTTAGGGAATGTAAGGGTTCTATAATGCAGATTACCTAACTACTATTAACCATCAATACCTGGTTGACTGTTTTAAGATTTTATTTCTGGGGTAGGCCAAACTAAACAAATTTTGGTTTAATGATGTGGTTACATAGCATATGCAACTCCATCTTGGCCCTACTTTTGGACACTATTGTCATTTTTAAAAAGCAGTGTTTAGATCGACAAAGTACTGATAGTTCATTTTTGCTTTTGATTCCTTTGCCTCCAAAGACATGTCTAGTAAAAAGGTGCTATGACCTATGTCAAAGAGGTTGCTGCCTCTGTTCTCCTCTAGGATTTTGAGGGTTTCCTGTCTCACGTTTAGGTCTTTCAACCATTTCGCATTTAGTTTCATGTATGGTGCAATAAAGTGGTCCAGTTTCATTCTTCTGCATGTTGCTTTCCAGTTTTTCTAAAACCATTTGTTGAAGAGACTGTCTTTTTTTCCATTGGATATTCTTTCCTGCTTTGTCCAAGATTTAGTTGATTGTACAGTTGTGGATCAATTTCTGGGTTTTTATTCTGTTCCACTGATCTTTGTGTCTGTTTTTTGAACCAGTACCATACTTTTTTAATGACTGCAGCTCTCTAATAGAACTTGAAGTTTGGAATTGTGAAGCCTCCAGCTTTGATTTTCTTTTCCAAGACTGTTTTGGCTATTCAGGACCTTTTGTGTTTCCATACAAATTTTAGGATTCTTTGTTCTAGCTCTGTAAAAATGCTGGTTGTATTTTGATGAGGATTGGATTAAATGTGTAGATTGCTTTAGGTAATATATGACATTTTAACAATATTTGTTCTTCCAATCCATGAGCATGGAATGGTTTGCTATTTCTTTGTGTCATCTTCAATTTCTTCCACAAGAGTTCTATAGTTTTTAGAGTATAGATCTTCTACCTCTTTAGTTACGTTTATTCCTAGGCTTCTAATTTTTGGGTGCAATTGTAAATGGGGTTGATTCTTTGATTTCTCTTTCTACTGCTTCATTTTTGGTGTATAGAAATGCAACAGATCTCCGTATGTTGATTTTATATCTTGTGACTCTGAGGAATTCATGCATTAGTTCTAACAATTTTTAGTGGGGTCTGTTGGGTTTTCTACATGTAGTATCATGACCTGTGGGAATAGTGAAAGTTTGACTTCTTCCTTGCAGATTTGAATGCATTTTCTTTCTTTTTGCTGTCTGATAGCTGAAGCTAAGACTTTCAGTATTATGTTAAATAGTAATGGTGAAAGTGGATGTCCCTGTCTTGCGCCTGACTATAGAGGAAGAGCTCTCAGTTTTTCCCCATTGAGGATGAAATTAGCTGTGGGTCTTTCGTATATGACCTTTATGATGTTCAGGTATATTCTCACTACCCTTATTTTGTTGAGGGTATTTAACAGGAATGGATGCTATTTTGTCAAATGTTTTTTCTGCATCTATTGACAGGATCATATGGTTCTTATTCTTTCTTTTATTAATGTGGTGTATCATGTTGATTGATTTGCAAATATTGCCCAGCTCTAGCCCAGAATAAATCCCACTTGATTAAGGTGTATAATTCTTTTTATATACTGTTGAATTCAATTTGCTGGTATCTTGCTGAGAATTTCTGTGTCCAGTTCATCAGGAATATTGGCCTATAATTCAGCATTTTGGTGGCATCTTTGTACAGTTTTAGAAGCAAGAGTAATGCTGGCCTCATAGAAAGAGTTTGGAAGTTTTCCTTCCATTTCTATTTTTTGAAATAGCTTTGGAAGAATATGTATTAAGTCTTCCTTAAATGCCTGGTAGAATTCTCCCCGGGAAGCAATCTGGCCCTGGACTTCTGTTTGTTGGGATATTTTGATTACTGATTCAATTATGTTTCTGGCTATGGGTTCATTCAAATTTTCTTTTTCTTCCTGTTTCAGTTTTGGTGGTTTCTGTTTCTAGGAATTTGTCCATTTCTCCTAGATTGCCCATTTTGATGGCATAAATTTCTCTTTCTTTTAAAAAATATTTTATTTATTTATCAGAGAAAGAGAGAGAGAAAAAACATGCTCACAAGCAGGGGGAGTGGCAGGCAGAGGGGGAAGCAGGCTCCCCGCTAAACAAGGAGCTGGATGTGGGACTTGATCCCAGGACCCTGGGATCATGACCCTGCTGAAGGCAGACACTTATCCAACTGAGACGTCCAGACATCTCTGGCATAAAGTTTTCATAATATTCTTTTATAATCATTTGCATATCTGTGGTGTTAGTTGTGATCTATCTCTCCTCTTTCGTTCCTGATTTTATTTCTTTAGATCCTCTTCCTTTCCTTTTTGATAAGTGTGGCTAAGTGTTTATTAACTTTATTAATTATTTCAGTGAACCAGCACTTAGTTTCATTGAACTGTTCTATTGTTTTGTTTGTTTGTCTTTTCTATGTCATTTATTTCTGCTCTAATCTTTATTATTTCTGCTAGCTTTAAGCTCTATTTTTTGTTTCTGTTTTAGCTCCTTTAGGTTTAGGGTTAGGTTGTGTATTTGAAACTTTTCTTGCTTCATAAGGTAGGCCTTGTGTGGCTATAATCTTCTCTCTTAAGACTTCTTTTTCTGCATCACAAAGGTTTTGGTCTGTTGTGTTTTCATCTTCATTTGCTTCTATGTATATTTTTTAATTCTTCTTTAATTTCCTGGTTGACCCATTCATTTTTTTAATGGGATTTTCTTTAGTTCCGTGTATTTTGTTTTTCCAAACTGTTCCTTGTGGTTGACTTCAAGCTTCATAGCATTGTGTTCTGAAAATACAAATGGTATGATCTCAATCTTTTTGTACTTGTTGAGAGCTGATTTGTGACACAATATGTGATCTATTCTGGAGAATGTTCCGTGTGCACTCAAAAAGAACATGTATTCTGGTGCTTTAGGATGAAATGTTCTGAATATATCTGTGAAGTCCATCTGGTCCAGTGTGGAATTCAAAGGACTTGTTTCCTTGTAGATTTTCTGCTTGGATGATCTGTCCATTGTTGTAAGTAGGGTATTAAAGTCCCTTACTATTATTGAATTATTATCAATGACTTTCTTTATGATTGGTATTAATAAATTTTTACATTTGGGAGCTCCTGAGTTGGGGACATAAATATTTAGAATTGTTAATCTTCTTGATGGATAGACCCCTTAAATATGATGTAGTGTCCTTCTTCAGCTCTTCTTACAGTCTTTGTTTTAAAATCTAGTTTTTCTTTTTTTTTCTAGAAGGAGATTTTTTATTTTATATTTTTATAAAATTTTTTATTATATTATGTTAGTCACCATACAGTACATCCCTAGTATTTGAGGTAAAGTTCCATGATTCATTACTTGCATATAACACCCAGTGCACCATGCAATATGTGCCCTCCATAATACCTATCACCAGCCTATCCCATTGCCCCACCCCCTCCTCTGTGAAGCCCTCAGCTTATTTCCCAGAGTCTATAGTCTCTCATGGTTCATTCCCCCTTCTGTTTACCCACCCTTTTTCTTCCCTTTCTTCTCGTACCGATCTTCCAAGTTCTTATGTTCCATAGATGAGTGAAACCATATGATAATTGTCTTTCTCTGCTTGACTTATTTCACTTAGCATTATCTCCTCCAGGCCCTCTCCATGTTGCAACAAATGTCGAGAAATCATTCCTTTTGATAGCTGAGTAATATTCCATTGTATATATGGACCACATCTTCTTAATCCAGTCATCTGTTGAAGGGCATCTTGGCTCCTTCCATGATTTAGCTATTGTGGACAATGCTGCTATGATCATTGAGGTGCATATGGCCCTTCTCTTCACTACATCATTGGGGTAAATACCCAGTAGTGCAATTGCTGGGTCATAGAGTAGCTCAATTTTTAACTTTTGAAGGGACCTCCATACTGTTTTCCAAAGTGGCTATACCAGCTTGCATTCCCACCACAGTGTAGGAGGGATCCCCTTTCTCCACATTCTCTGCAACGTTTGTGGTTTCCTGCCTTGTCCATTTTTGCCATTCTAACTGGCATAAGGTGGTATCTCAATGTGGTTTTGATTTGAATTTCCCTGATGGCTAATGATTTTGAACATTTTTTCATGTGTCTGTTAGCCATTTGTATGCCTTCATTAGAAAAGTGTCTGTTTATATTTTCTGCCCATTTTATGATTTGTTTATTTGTTTCTTGTGTATTGAGTTTGAGAAGTTCTCTGTACATTTTGGATACCAGTCCTTTATCTGTAGTGTCACTTGCAAATATCTTCTCCCATTCTGTGGGCTGCCTCTTCGTTTTCTGGACTATTTCCTTGGTTTTGCAGAAGTATTTTTATCTTGATGAAGTCCCACAAGTTCATTTTTTCTTTGGTTTCTCTTGCCTTTGGAGATGAAAAAGTTGCTGTGGCTTATGTCAAAGAGGTTGCAGCCTATGTTCTCCTCTAGGATTTTGATGGATTCCTGTCTCACATTGAGGAGTTTTCTCCATTTGGAGTTTATCTTTGTGTGTGGTGTGAGAAAGTGGTCAATTTTCATTCTTTCCATGTAGCTGTCCAATTTTCCCAGCACCATTTATTGAAGAGACTGTCTTATTTCCACAAGATGTTTTTTCCTGCTTGGTCAAAGATTAGCTGACCATAGAGCTGAGGGTCCATTTCTGGGTTCTCTATTCTGTTCCTTGGTCTATGTGTCTGTTTCTGTGCCAGTACCATGCTGTCTTTGTGATCACAGCTTTATAGTACAGCTTGAAATCCAGCAATGTGATGCCCCCTGCTTTGTTTGTCCTTTTCAACAATTCCTTGGCGATTTGGGGCCTTTTCTGTTTCCATACAAATTTCATGGGTGTTTTTTCCAGTTCTTTGAAAAATGTCATTGGTATTTTGATCGGGATGGCATTGAAAGTGTAGAATGCTCTGGGTAGCGTAGACATTTTAAGTAGGTTAATTCTTCTGATCCATGAGCATGGAATATTTTTCCATCTTTTTGTGTCTTCCTCAATGTCTTTCAAGGGTTATTTGTAGTTTCTAGAATATAGATCGTTTACGTCTCTGGTTAAGTTAATTCCAAGATAACATATGAACGGTATTTTGATCGGGATAGCATTGAAAGTGTAGATTGCTCTGGGTAGTATGGACATTTTAACTATGTTAATTCTTCCAATCCATGAGCATGGAATATTTTTCCATCTTTTTATGTCTTCCTCAATATCTTTCAAAAGTGATCTATAGTTTCTAGCATATAGGTCCTTTACGTCTCTGGTTAAGTTAATTCCAAGGTAACGCATGGTTTTTGGTGTTATTGTAAATGGGATGGATTCCCTAATTTCTCTTTCTTCAGTCTCATTGTTTGTGTATAGAAATGTAACTGATTTCTGAGCATTGATTTTGTATCCTGCCACATTACTGAATTGGTCTGTAACTTCTAGTAGCTTGGGGGTGGATTCTTTTGGGTTTTCCATATAGAGTATCAGGGCATCTGCGAAGAGAGACAGTTTGACCTCTTCTTTGCCGACTTGGATAACTTTTACCCCTTTTTGTTGTGTGATTGCTGTTGCAAGGTCTTCTAATACTATGTCGGATAATAATGGCGAGTNTGTTGAATAATAGTGGCGAGAGTGGGCATCCTTGTCGTGTTCCTGATCTTAAGGGAAAGGCTTCCAGCTTTTCCCCATTGAGAATAATGCTTGCAGTAGGCTTTTCATAGATGGCTTTTATGAGATTGAGAAATGTACCCTCTATTCCTACACTCTGAAGGGTTTTAATCAGGAAAGGATGCTGTATTTTGTCAAATGCTTTTTCTGCATCTATTGAGAGGATCATATGGTTTTGACTCTTTTCCTGTAGATATGATCTATCACACTGATCGATTTTTGAATGTTGAACCACCTTTGCATCCCAGGGATGAATCCCACTTGATCATGATGGATAAGNTGATGGATAATCCTTTTAATGTACTGTTGGATTCTATTAGCTAGGATCTTGTTGAGAATTTTGGCGTCCATATTCATCAGGGAAATTGGTCTGAAATTCTTCTTTTGGAGGGGGTCTTTGCCTGGTTTGGGGATCAAGGTAATATTAGCCTCATAGAATGAGTTTGGTAGCTTTCCTTCTGTTTCTATTTTTTGAAATAGCTTTAGGAGAATAGGTATTATTTCTTCTTTGAATGTTTGGTAGAATTCCCCAGGAAAACCGTCTGGGCCTGGAGTTTTATTATTTGGAAGGTTGTTTATCACTGACTCAATTTCTTCATAGTTAATTGGCCTATTTAAGAAATCTATTTCTTCCTGTTTCAGTCTTGGTAGTTTATAGGTTTCCAGGAAGGCCTCCATCTCTTCCAGATTGTTTAGTTTTTTGGCATATAGCTGTTGATAAAAGTTTCTAATAATCCTTCCAATTTCATTGGTGTTGGTTGTGACCTCTCCCTTTTCATTCATAATTTTATTAATTTGGGCCCTTTCTCTATTCTTTTGAATAAGACTTACCAGTGGTCTGTCAATTTTATTGATTCTCTCAAAGAACCAGCTTCTAGTTCTGTTGATCTGCTCTACTGTGCTCCTAGTTTCTAATTCATTGATCTCTGCTCTAATCTTGATCACCTGCTCTTGTGCAAGTGGGTTAGGCCTGTCCCTCTGTTGCTGTTCCAGCTTCTTGAGGTGAGAATATAAAAACTGCATTTTAGATTTTTCTATTCTTTTGAGTGAGGCTTGGATGGCTATGTATTTCCCCCTTAGGACTGCCTTTGCAGTGTCCCATAGGTTTTGGACCATTGTGTTTTCATTCTCATTGGTCTCCATAAATTGTTTAAAATGATTTTTAATTTCCTGGTTTATCAAATCATTCTTGAGCAGGATGGTTCTTAGTTTCCAATTGTTGAGTTTCTTCTAACTTTTTCCTTGTGATTGAGTTCCAGTTTCAAAACATTGTGGTCTGAGAATATGCAGGGAATAATTTCAGTCTTTTGGTATCAGTTGAGACCTGTTTTGTGACCCAGTATATGTTCTATTCTGGAGAACGTTCCATGTGCATTCAAAATGAATGTGTATTCTGTTTTTCTGGGTTGTAATGTTCTATATATATCTATGAGGTCCATCCGGTTTAGTATATCATTCAAAGCTCTTGTTTCTTTGTTGATTTTCTTCTTAGGTGATCTGTCTACTGATGAAAGTGGAGTGGACAGATCATTTGGATGCCTGTTTCCTTTCCCATATATGGGTTGTTTTCAACCATAATTTGCTCAAATAAACCTTCTGTCCTTTTTTCCCTCTCTTCTTCTGGGACACCTATGTTATGAATGTTATTATGCTTTATGGAGTCACCAAGTTCCCTAAGTCTACATTCTTGATCCAGTATTTTTTATTTCTCTCTTCTTTTCAGCTTAATTATTTTCCATAATTTTATCTTCTGTAGCACTGATTTGTTCCCCTGCTCTGTCCATTCTTCTTGTCAATATGTCCAGTTGGTTTTACATCTCTGTTATAGCATTTTTCATTTTGGCCTGACTAGTTTTTAGGTCTTTGTTCTCTGCAGTACGTTTCTCTCTGGTTTCTTCTATGTTTTTCTCAAGGCCAGCTAGTATCTTTGTGATTGTTGTGTTAAATTCTCCATCAGGCATATTACTTATATCTATTTTGATTAGATCCCTGGCCATGACCTCTACCAGTTCTTTCTTTTGGGTATAATTCCTCCATCTTGACATTTTGCCTAGACTTCTGTCTAGTGTGTGCTAGGAAAACCTTTCCATTTCTTGCACCTGAGAGTAATGACTATATTAAGAAGAGGTCATATACTGTCCAGGGCCTGGTGCTTCAGAAGGGGTTTTGGTGTATACTGTGTGCCCTCTGCTCTTGTGTTTCTACTGCTCTTTCCCTTAAATCATTCCTCTGCAGAGTTTCTTCCTGCTGGCAGTGTGGAGTGTTGGACCTGGGCCAGTGTGTGGTGAGTTTTAACTAGGTGTGTTTTTGTCTGCTTGCTAGAAGAGGGTAGATTCTATTTCCACTAAAGCTGAAGCACTGCAGCATTCTATGATCAGTAGACTTGGTGGGTGGCGGTGGTTTGTGCTGGTCTTCTGGGGAAAGGCCTTCTGTTCTGGCTCTTGGTGGGGTGCTTATTTTAAGGCTCTCCAGACTCCAGTGCAAGCACTGTGCTGCTCACTGAAGTCTGTCCATGCTGATGGGTAGGCAGGGAAAATTGCATGACCCCATCCCTCATTCCAAGAGATAAGAGTTCACACCCCTTGCTGTTCAGGAAGACTTCAGAGAAGAGTGTAAAATCTCCTGTCTTATGTCCCAGGCTTCCATCAGAACCCTGCTTTCACCCTGTCTGTGTCTGAGCCATCTTTCTGCCTGGTGGCATAGTACTTTTCTGTTTTATCTCAGGCCCATGACTGAGTTTCAATCCTCCAAATTTTAGGGACCTAGGTGGTGTGGACCTGCACTGATCCTCTGGGGCAGGGTCTCACCACACTGTAGCTGGTGCCAGTTTTTCCTGGAAAAGCAGTAAATTTAAAGTTTCACCTTACACCTAAAGGAGCTTGAAATGGAGCAGAAAATAAAGTCTAAAGCCAGCAGAAGAAGGGAAATAAAGATTAGAGCAGAAATAAATGATATAGAAACAACAACTACAGCAACAAAAGACAGCAGAACAGATCAACAAAACTAAGTGCTGGTTCTTTGAAAGAATTAATAAAATTGACACCGCTAGCCAGACTCATCAAAAAAAGAAAGGACCCAAACAAATAAAATCACAAATGAAAGAGGAGAGATCTCAACCAACACAACAGAAATACAAATAATTGTGAGAATATTATGAAAAATTGTATGTCAAGAATCTAGGCAATTGGTAGATTCCCTTTATAAATGCAAATTTCCCTTAAAAAGGGTAACTTGTACTCTGTTATCAGGGTTTCAGCTATGTTTGCTCTTCCGGAAAATAATCAGCTCAAAATCATCTATTTTTCATAGAAGCTTTTTTGGGGTGGTATATTCTGCTACTGTTCCTTTCCTTAGATCTTTTGGAAGGGTTTCAGCTCTGCTGACAACTAGATTTTAGACTTCTGGCCTACAGGACCATAAAAGAAATATCCGCTGCTTTAAGTCACACAATTTGTAGTAATTTGTTTCAACACTTTTAATATAGATGGCAAATTATACTATAATTCCAAAAAAATAAAACGAGAATAGTATGTATCTTATTAAGATATATTGCCTTTTAATTATATTAATTTTTAAATGCAAATGCAAATGATTATTTAATAAAAAATTTAGATCGTTGAATTAAAACCACAATAATATATAGAACAGATATAGTATAAAACATAAGGAGTGTCAATAAGTCTAGATAGTTGCAAGGATTCTAAAATTTATGTGATGTTGTAAATTAGTAATGCTGAATAAAATGAATGAAGTTAAAGATACATATTATAATTCATACAGAATGCAAAAAAGATGTGGTTAATACACATAAAGTAATTTAATTTCAAGAAACCATTTAATTAATCCAAAATAATATAGAAAATGAAGAAACAATAAAAAGAAGAAATCAGAATATTTATCAAAATGTTAGACCTGATTCCAAACATATCAATTGTTACAGTAAATGTTAACAATCTAAGAAGTGAAATGAAAGTCATAGTTTCATTTAGTGCATAAAAGAGCAATACCCAACTATAGGTTGTCTATGAGAGGTCCTATTCATATGTATATCACATAGATTGGTTGAAAGTAAAATGATGGAAAATAATAAGAATATAATATTATAGTAACTACATTAATGTCAAATGAAATATACTTAATGACAAATGATACTACCAGTGATAAAAATGATCATTTTATAAAGATAGTAATTTCCTTTAATCTAAAAGACAAAAGTATTATTAATGTGTATGTATTTAATAAATTCAAAATCATAGAGCAAAACCAGACTGAACTAAAAACAAATTTACAATTATACAACTATAATTGGAGATTTTATCAGCACTCTCTCTACAATAAACAAAAGGATCCCCCCCCAAAAAAACATATTCTTAACAATGCTATTACCTACTTTGACCAAATTGGCATTCATAAAACATGACACCCTATGATTTCAGAACACACATTTTTTCAAGTGCACATTTTATATCCATAAAGATAGATTATAATTGTATCCTAAAACAAGTCTTAATTCATAAGCATTGAAATAGTAGAGGATGTTTTCTGATGAAAATAGGAACAATTAGATATCTACATTGTTGAAAAACAATTATCTATATAGGTCAATTGCATTTCTTCCTGTGCTTTGGGAAAATAATTGACAGCTTTTATTATTGACTGTCTTACCAAAGATGTTTGCATGCAAACAGCTTAGGAGAACAGAGAAAACACTATTTTCTAGGGCAGATGGAGGATTTGTTTTCTGACTCGCATAATAAGGAAAATATATTTCTTCAGAGAAGAAACTGGGAAGGTTTTCCATCAGTCCCTTTATATGATTAGCAGTTTCTATGTACAGGATTCCTCAGCTATGGGCACAAATCCACTGTATGCACAGCATCCAGCTGTGCCTTCTGCCACATTGCCCCTGTATGTCTTAGAAGGCAAGGAAAACTACAGACATAAAACTCATGCTACCTGCTGTGCTGTAATATATTCCTTCGTCGTTGACCTAGGATTCTTGTGTCTTTTCTCAGCATCTATAAAACTATAATAGATGGACTTGTTAGCTTTTAAGTAAGGTAAAATATCAGGTCCTTTACAATTCTTGATAGTTTTGGTGATGAGAATGAAATAATAACAGTGATGTAAGTTTCTGAAAAAGGAGAAATAAAGGGTCCTCCATGGCTCTGATTTGGGATTGTGAGAAATCTCCTTGGATCAAGTATCAAATGTCCTTGCCAAGAGATGGATGGATTGAAGGTAAATGTACCTTACAATTCTGTTATTGAGGATGTGGTTGTGGGAGGTAGGGTTAAAACAGTGTCCACTTTTTTCTTGCTCAATGCCCTGAAGACAGAAAGGAACAATGAGTCAATTAATATTCAGTGCCAGTCTAGAACTTTCAATGGACTGATAAAACATTTGCTTTAAGTTCTTTGCTTGCATTGTAAGCTAGGTATCAGACACCTGGAGACAGAAAATTCAGGTATCACGATTACTGCTTGCAGGGCTGTTCTCTTATATTATGTTCCATGATCCCTCACTCTTCCTCTATGCCAACCTAAGTTACTTTAAGAAAAAGTTTAGTATTCTGGGAACTTAAGGAAGAGTGTTACTAAAACTTTTATGGTTCTATTGGATGCATATGTCCCAATCACCATCCTGCCTGGATCTATAGGGAAAGACAACATAGTAAATGAATTAAAGGTGTTTGTGCAATGTTTATCAGGGTGGAGGGACGCTAACATAAACGTGACTGGAGACATTTGGACTGCCTTAATTTGTTTTTGTTTTTGTTTTGTTTTGTGTTCTAGTTGCTTTAACATATAAGTATATTATAGGAATTAATACATTATATGTTTGTAAAGGACCTAATTGATAATAATGCAATAATAATAAGGGACTTGACCACCTCATTTACGTCAATGGACAAATCACTGTAATAGAAAAAGAACAAGAGAAACAACGTTTTGAATGACACACTGGACCAGATGGCCTCAACAGATATATTCCAAACATTCCATCCTAAAACAGAATAATACACATTCTTTTCAAGGGCACATGGAATATTCTCCAGGATAGATCACATACTAAGTCAAAAAACAGACCTTAACAAATACAAAATGATTGAAATTTTACCATGCACTTTTTCTGACAACAATGTTATTAAGCTAAAAGTCAAGCACAAGATAAAACTTTGGAAAGACTACAAGTACATGGAGGTCAAACAACAAGCTACTAAACAATGAATGGGTCAACCAAGAAATCAAAGAAGAAATTTAAAAATACACAGAAAATGTGAAATAAACAAACTAACCTTAAACTAAAAGAGCTAGAAAAATAACAACAAACAAACCCCAAACCTAGCAGAAGGAAGAAATTAATAAAGATTAAAGCAGAAATAAATTATATAAAAACTAAAAGAACAATAGAACAGATCAATGAAAAGAGGATTTACATCTTTGAAAAAAATTAATGAAATTGATACACCTCTAGTCAGACTTATCAAAACAAAAAGAGAAAAGACCCCAAAAAATAAAATCACAAATGAGAGAGAAGAAATAACAACCAACACCACAGAAATACAATCATAAGAGAATAATATGAATCCGTATATACCAATAAATTTGACAACCTGGAAGAAGTGGATAAATTCCTAGAATCATATAAACTACCAAAAATGAAATAGGAAGAAATAGAAAATTTGAATAAACTAATAACCAGCAAATAAATTGAATCATAAAACAAACAAACAAAAACAAAACCTCCCTACAAACAAAAGTCGAGGGCTAGATAAGTTCCCAGGGGAATTCTACCACATATTTAAAGAAGAGATAATACCTATTCTTCTCAAACAATTCCAGAAAATAGAAATGGAAGGAAGACTTCCAAATTCATTCTATGAGGCCAGAATTATCCTGATACCAAAACCACAAAAAGACTCAACTAAAAAAAGAGTACTATAGACCAATATCCCTGATGAACATGGGTGCAAAGTTTTTCAATAAAATACTAGGAAACCAAATCCAACAGTACCTTTAAAATATCATTCATCACAATCAAGTGGGATTTATTCCTGGGTTGCCAAGTGTGGTTTAATATTCACAAATCAATCAGTGTGATACAACACATTAATAAAAGAAAGGATAAGAGCCATATCATCTTTGCAATAGATGCACTAAAAGCATTTGACAAGTTAGAAAAACCATTAATGATAAAAATCCTCAACAAAGGTTCAGAGGGAACATGCTTCAACATAATGAAGGCCATATGTGAAAACCCTACAGCTGATATCATTCTTAATGGGGAAAAACTGAGAGATTTTTTTCTAAGGTCAGGAATAAGACAAGGATGTGTACTTTCATCACTGCTATTTAACAAAATACTGGAAGTCCAAAACAGAGCAACCAGAAAACAACAATAATAACATAGCATCCAAATTTCCAAGGAAGAAGTAAAACTTTCACTATTTGCAGATGACATGATACTTTATATAATAAAACCAAAAGACCACACACACACAAACACACACCCCAAAAAACAAACTGCTACAACTGATAGATGAATAAATGAATTCAGTAAATTTGCAGAATAAAACAACCAACCTAAAAACTCTGTTGCCATTTTTATGCACCAATAATGAAGCAGAAGAAAGAGAATTGAAGGAATGAATCACTTACAATTGCACCAAAAACAATAAGATACCTAGGAATAAACCTATCGAAAGAGATGAGAGATCTGTAATCTGAAAACTCTAAAACACTGGTGATGGACATTGAAGATGACACAAAGAAATGGAAAAGCATTGCATACTCAAAGATTGGAAGAGCAAACATTGTAAAAATGGCTATACTCCCCAAAGCAATTTACACATTTAATGCAATCCTCATCAAAATACCACTAACATTTTTTTCACAGAGCAAGAACAGACAATTCTAAAATTTGTATGGAACCAGAAAAGACTCTGAATAGCTAAAGCAACATTGAAAAGGAAAGCAAAGCTGGAAGCATTATAATTCCTGACATCAAGTTATATTGCAGATCTATAGTGATCAAAACAGTAAGGTAATGGCACAAAAATAGAAACATAGTTCAATGGAACAGAATGGAAAACCCAGAAATGGACTTACAACTATATCATCAACTAATCCTCAACAAAGTAAGAAAAAAAATATCCAATGGGATAAAGATAGTCTCTTCAATAAATGGTGTTGGGAAAACTGGACAGCAAACTGAAAAAGAATGAAACTAGACCACTTTCTTACACCAACCAGAAAAATTCAAAACAGATTGAAGACCTAAATGTGAAATCTGAAATCATAAAATCCTAGAAGAGAACACAGTCAGTAAAATCTTCATCATTGGCCATGACCATGTCCTTCTAGTTATATCTCCTGAGGCAAGGGAATCAAAAGCAAAAATATACTATTGGGATGTCATCAAAATAAAAAACTTCTGTTCAGCCAAGGGAACAATCAGCAAAACTAAAAATTAAACTTCTAAGTGGAAGAAGATATTTGCAAATGACATAGCTGATAGAAGTTTAGTATCTTATATACAGAAGGATATAGAAACATAAAACTCAGACCCAAAAAAACAAATAATCTTATTAAAAAATGTGCAATAGACATGCATAGACAGTTCTCCAAAAAGACATACAGATGGCCAACAGACACATGAAAAGATGTCAAATATCACTCATCATCAGGGAAATACAAATAAAAACCATAATGAAATATCACCTCATACCTGGCAGAATGGCTAAAATCAACAGTACACAAAACAACAGGTGTTGGTGAGGATGTGGAAAAAGGGAAACTCTTATGCACTGTTTGTGGGAATACAAATTGTTGCAGCCACTTTGAAAAAGTGTGGAATTTCCTCAGAAAGTTAAAAATAGATCTACCCTATGATTCAGCAATTACATTGCTAAGTATTTACCCAAAGAATATAAAAATACTAATTGAAAGGGATATGTGCACCCCCATGTTTATAGCTTCATTATCTACAGTAACCAAATTATGGAAACAACCATGTGTCCATCTACTGATGAATGGATAAAGAAGAGGTGGTTCATATGTACCATGGAATTTTACTCAGACATAAAATAATGAAATGTTGCCATGTGCAAAGATATGGAAGGAACTAAAGAGTATTATGGTAAGCAAAATAAGTCATTCAGAGAAAGACAAATACCATATGATTTTACTCATATGTGGAATTTAAGAAATAAATAGAGTAGACTCTTAACTTTTGACAGCAAACTGATGGTTACCAGAGGGGAGGTGTTTTGGGAGATGGGTTAATTAGGTGATGGGGATTGAGTGTACTTGATGTATGGAAGTGTTGAGTCAGTATATTGTACACCTGAAACATATTACACTGTGTGTTATCTAATTGGAATTTAAAAAATACTTTAAAAAATTCAAATATGTATGCTATATTTTTGTAATTCCCTATCCATTAAGTACCATAAAAATTACCTTCTTGGGGGAAAAGCTACAGATAGAATAGTGCTAGTAGGACAACCCTCCACCACTAGCACCTTTCCACTAGTAGGTATATCAGGATTTAGTATGAGTACCTCTGCCTGTTCATGTTTAAGACTCATCATCTTTAAATGATATCTTGACAGCTCAGAAGTCACAGCTTCAACATCCTTGACTGTGGTATTATTACATATCTGCTAGCAGGGGAATCTGACAAATCTGGATAAAATTCAAGGGTCTACTTTTCTGGTAAAATTTCTTTGGATGGCGTGAATAAATTCATAATACCCAATTCCTCCAACATTCAAAGAAAAATTGTTTTCTTTTCACATTTTTCCCCTTTTACCAAAAGAAAGCCTGATATCTCCTTAGATAGAGATTAGAGACTGTATGAGTCAGTTTTCCAGAGGCACAACCAGTGGTGCTGGAACAAGTTGGGTAGTCACACATGAAAGAATGAAGTTGGAGCCTTCCCTCATACTATATATAAAAATTAACTCAAGGAGAGAGGTAAGACGGTGGAGGATTAGGGCAACCCTAAACATGCCTCTTCCCTTTAACTTAGCTAGATAAATATCAAATGATTCTGGACATCCAAGAAATCAATCAGAAGTCTTAGAGAACAAAGCTGCACATCTCTAAACCAGAGTAATGACCCTTGGAAGGTAGGAACTGAGAGTTCATTCGTGGTAGAAAAGTGCTGTGGGCACTGCCCAGGGAAAGGAGCCCTGATCACAGAGAGAGTAGTGAGAGAGAAGGAGGAGAGAGAGAGAAAGCAGGAAAAAAAAGGAAATGAAAGCACGTACAGGGAACTGCACAAGAAAACTATTCTCCAACAATTGATGAGGAAAAAGGAGAGGGTTACAATACCTCCAGTTTTCTATAAACAGTGGAACACAAAGTTTGAAGTTTGGGAGGTCTGTAACATGCCAGGTTTGCACTTGGGGACCTGAGCAGTGCTCCTTTGGGCAGGGCAGAGCCCCAGCAGTGGGCAGCCTGAGGATCCTCAGGGTCACACAGGGAGAAGCAGTTCTCCTGCTTGGATTGCACTTGGTAGAGGTGATAATGGCCTCTTTTCAGGTAGAGGACCCTGTGGGTGCCATTGAGTTGCCTGGCTCACCACTATAGGAACAAAGACACCAGCTGAGGTGCAGAAAACCCTGGCACCAGCTGTTTTGCAATTTACCATAAATCTGAACCACTCCATGGTTGCACAACTGTATTCTGGGACAAGCCAGCACTGGTTATACACAGGGAGATCTTCCCCCAGAGGATCAGTGCAGGTCTGCACAGTGGGGGTCTCTGAAGTGTGGGGTTTTGAAACAGCTATGCCTGAGATAAAACACAGGAGTGCTGTGGTGTTTGGGAGGCAGACAGCTCCAACATAGATAGGATAAAGGTAAGGATCTAACAGAGACCAGAGGCACAGGAGGGGTCATTGTGCATTTGTGGGAGCTGACTGAAGAGGGGTGGTGTGTATTTCCTGCTCCAGAGACAAGACAACAGGGCAAAGCCATTTTCTCCCCAGGCCCACCAGCTTGATCCACCTCAGAGAGTTAAACAACACAAACAAATAATTAATTAATTAATCAATATGTTTTTAATTTTTTAAATTTTTTCTACTCTTTCTTTCTACCTTTTTTCTATCAAGCATGTCATAACAAGCAGACCCAAACACACCTAAGATCTAGCTTCCTTTATGTATCTTATTTTATTTTTAATTTTTTAAAATTTAAATTAAATTCATTAACATACAGTGTACTATTAGTTTCAGAGGTAAGGTTTAGTGATTCAACAGTTGCATTTCACACCCAGTGCTCATTAGATCCAGTCCCCTCTTTAATGCCCATCACCCAGTTACTCCACCCTCTCTCCTCCCCTCCAGTGACCCTGTTTCCTGTAGTTAAGAGTCTCTCATGGTTTGTCTCCCTCTCTGATTTCTTCTCATTCAGTTTTCTCTCTCTTCCCTTATGATCCTCTGTTTTGTTCCTTAAATTCTATATATGGGTAAAATAAATATGATAATTGTCTTTGTCCAATATTTTTAATTTTTTTTCTAATTTTCATTTTAAAAAATTTTCCTTTTTATTCCCTTTCCTCAAAAATGACAAGATGGAGGAATTGACCCCAAAAGAAAGAACAAGGATAAATTAAAACCAGAAATTTAATCAATACAGATATAAGTAAGTTGTCTAAACTAGAATTTAAAACAACAATCATAAGGATACTAGCCAGGCTTGAAAAAAACATAGAAGACACTAGAGAATCCCCTGCTGCAGAGGTAAAAGAACTAAAATCTAGTCAGGCTGAAATTAAAAATGCTATATATGAGACACAAACTGAAATGGATGCCATAAAAACAAGGATGGATGAAGCAGAGGAACCAATCAATGGTGTAGAATATAGAATTATGGAAAATAATGAAGTTGAAAATAAGGGAAACAAAGGTAAGGGATCAAGAAGATAGACTTATAAAACTCAATGACTTATTAAAATGGAATAACATTTGTATCATAGGAGTCCCAGAAGATGAAAAGGAAGATAAAGGGACAGAAATTTTATTGGAGCAAATTATAGCTGAAAACTTTCCTAATCTGGGGAAAGATAAAGACATCTAAGTCCAAGAAGCAGGGGCGCCTGGGTGGCACAGTGGTTGGGCGTCTGCCTTCGGCTCAGGGCGTGATCCTGGCGTTATGGCATTGAGCCCCACATCAGGATCCTCCACTATGAGCCTGCATCTTCCTCTCCCACCCCCTCTGCTTGTGTTCCCTCTCTCGCTGGCTGTCTCTATCTCTGTCAAATAAATAAATCTTTAAAAAAAAAAGAAGCAGAGACAACTACTAAATTTAACAAGAGCCAACTACCACCAAGGCATAGCATAATCAAATTCACAAAATGCACAAACAAGGAAAGAATCCTGACAGCAGCAAGGGAGAAAAAAAAGTCGAGCTACAAAGGAAGACAAATTAGGTTTACAGCAGATCTGTCCACAGGAACATGGCAGACCAGAAACCAATGGCAGGATATATTCAAAGTAATGAATGGGGAAAATATACAGCCAAGAATATTTTATCCAGCCAGGTTGCCACTCACAACAGAAGGAGAGATAGAGTTTCTCAAACAAAACCTAAGGGAGTTTGTGACCACTAAACCAGCAGTGCAAAACATTTTAAGGTGGAATCTTTAAGTGGGGTAAAAAGACCCAAAGCAACAAAGATTAGAAAGAACATGGGTGCCTGGGTGGCTCAGTTGGTTAAGCATCTGCCTCCTGCTCAGGTCATTATCCCAGGGTCCTGGGCTCAAGTCTCTCATCAGGCTCCCTGCTCAATGGGGAATCTGCTTCCCCCTCTGCTCATATGTTCTCTCACTCACAAAAGTAAATAAAAATAAAATATTAAAAATATAGAACCAGAGAAAACCAGAAACACCAACTTTACAGGGAACAAAATGGCACTAAATTCATATCTTTCAACAATCACTCTGAATGTAAACGGACTAAATGCTCCAATCACAAGACATAAGGTATCAGAATGGAGGGAAAAAAACCAAACCAAGATCCATGAAAATGCTGCCTACGAGCGACTCACTATAGACCTAAGGACACCTGCAGATTGGAAGTGAGAGGATAGAAAACCATCATGCTAATGGACATCACAAGAAAGCCAGAGTAGCCATATTATATCAGACAAAAGATTTTAAGCCAAAGACTATGATAAGAGATGAATAAGGTCATTACATCATAAATAAGGGGTATATCTATCAAGAAGATCTAATAATTGTGTATATGCCCCAAACTGGGAGCACCAAATACATAATTCAATTAATAATGAACATAAAAAAACCTAATGGATAATAAAAAAACAATAGTAGGGAAGTTTAGCACCCCACTTAAAGCAACGGGCAGATCATCTAAACAGAATATCAACAAGGAAACAAAGGCTGTAAATGACATACTGGACCAGATGCACTTAACAGAGATATTCAGAATATTTCACCCTAAAGCAGCAGAATACAAATTCATTTCAGGTACACACAGAACATTCTCCAGAGTAGATCAAACAATGGGTCACAAAATAGCTCTCAATAAGTACAAAATGATTGAGATCATACCATGTATATTTTCAGACTACACCACCATGAAACTTGAAGCCAAACATAAGAAAAAAATTGGAAAGGCTACAAATATATGGAGGTTAAAGAATATTCTGGGGGTGCCTGGGTGGCACGGCGGTTGGGCATCTGCCTTCGGCTCAGGGCGTGATCCCAGCGTTATGGGATCGAGCCCCATATCAGGCTCCTCTGCTATGAGCCTGCTTCTTCCTCTCCCACTCCCCCTGCTTGTGTTCCCTCTCTCGCTGGCTGTCTCTATCTCTGTCACATAAATAAATAAAATCTTTAAAAAATAAAAAAAAATAAAAAAGAATATTCTGCTAAAGAGTGAATGGGTTAACCAGGAAATTGAAGAAGAAATTTAAAATGTACTTGGAAGCAAATGAAAAAGAAAGCAGGAAAGACTAAAACTTTGGGATGAAGAAAGGGAAGTTGTAAGAGGGAAGTATATAACAATACAGACCTATCTCATGAAACAAGAAAAGTCTCAAATGTACAAACTAACCTTACACCAAAAAGGCCTAGAAAAAGAATGGCAAATAAAGCCTAAAACCAGTAGAAGAAGACAAATAATAATGATTAGAGCACAAATAAATGACACAGAAACAAAAAATGTAGAACAGATCAACGAGGCTAAGAGCTGGTTCTTTGAAAGAATTAATAAATTGATAAGCCCCCAGCCAGACATATCAAAAAGAAGAGAAAGGA
This sequence comes from Ailuropoda melanoleuca, assembly GCF_002007445.2. Lineage (NCBI taxonomy): Eukaryota > Metazoa > Chordata > Mammalia > Carnivora > Ursidae > Ailuropoda > Ailuropoda melanoleuca. Next base: position 64,785,124 of record NC_048238.1, read on the forward strand.
CCCAAATAGATGAAATCACAAATGAAAGAGGAGAGCTCACAGCCAACACTGCAGAAATGCAATTATAGGAGAATATTATCTGAAATTATATGCCAACAAACTGGGCAATCTGGAAGAAATGGACAAATTCCTCGAAACTTACGAACTACCGAAACTGAAACAGGAAAAATTAGAAAATTTGAACAGACTCATAACCAGCAAAAAAATTGAATCAGTAATAAAAAATCTCCCAAGAAACAAAAGTCCTGGGTCAGATGGCTTCCCAGGGGAATTCTATCAAACAATGAAAGAAGAGTTAATACCTATTCTCCTCAAACTGTTTCAAAAAATAGAAATGGAAGGAAAACTTCCAAACCCATTCTTCAAAGTGAACATTACCTTGATTCTAAAAGCAGACAAAAATCCCAATAGAAAGGAGAATTTCAAGCCAATATCCTTGATGAACATGGGTGCAAAAATTCTCAGGGGCGCCTGGGTGGCACAGCAGTTAAGCATCTGCCTTCGGCTCAGGGCGTGATCCCAGCGTTATGGGATTAAGCCCCACATCAGGCTTCTCCGCTATGAGCCTGCTTCTTCCTCTCCCACTCCCCCTGCTGTGTTCCCTCTCTCGCTGGCTGTCTCTATCTCTGTCAAATAAATAAATAAAATCTTAAAAAAAATTCTCAATAAAATACTAACTAATCAAATTCAACAGTATGTTAAAAGAATTATTCACCATGATCAAGTGAGTTTTATTCCTGGACTGCAGTAGTATTTCAATATTTGCAAATCAATCATGTAATATGTTACATTAATAAAAGGAAGAAGAACCATATGATCCTGTCAATAGACGGAGAAAAAGCATTTGATAAGATAGAACATCCATTCTTGATAAAGATGCTTAATAAAGTAGGGATAGAGGGAACATACCTGAACATCATAAAGGCCAAATACAAAAGACCCAGAGCTAATATCATCCTCAATGGGGAAGAACTGAAAGCCTTTCCCCTATGGTCAAGAACAAGACAAGGATATTCATTCTCACCATGACTATTAACATAGTACTGAAAGTCTTAGCCTCCGAAATCAGACAACAAAAAGAAATAAAAGGAATTCAAATCCACAAGGAAGAAGTCAAACATTCACTATTTGTAGAGGATACGATACTCTATGTAGAGAACAGAAAAAACTTAACCAAAAAATTGCTACAACTAATACATGAATTCAGCAAAATTGCAAGATAGAAAACCAAAATACAGAAATCTGTTGCATTTTTACACACTAACAATGAAGTAGAAGAAAAAGAAATCAAGGAGTCAATCCCATTTGCAATTACACCAAAAACCAAGATACCCAGGAATAAGCCAAACTAAAGAGGTAAAAGATCTGTTCTCTGGAAAATATAGACTGTTGATAAAAATATAGGACAACACAAGGAAATAAGAAAGCATTCCATGTTCATGGGTTGGAAGAACAAGCATTATTAAAATGTCTATACTACACAAAGCAATCTACACATTTGATGCACTCCCTATCAAAATACCACCAACATTTTTCACAGAACTAGAGAAAACAATCCTAAAATTTGTATAGAAACAAAAAAGACCCCAAATAGCCAAAGCAACCTAAAAAGGAAGCTTTCTGGAGGCATCACAATTCTGGACTTCAAGCTATATTACAAAGCTGTAGTCATCAAGACAATATGGTACTGGCACAAAAACAGACATAGATCAATGGAACAGAATAAAGAACCCAGAAATGAACTCACAACTATACTGTCAACTAATCTTCAACAAACCAGGAAAGAATGTCCAATGTTGGCTAACTGAACATAATAAAACATTTGTTAATTAAAAAAAGAATATCCAATGGAAAAAAGGACATTCTCTTCAACAAATGGTGTTGAGAAAAATGGACAGTGGCATGCAGAAGAATGAAACTGGACCACTTCCTTACAACACACAAAACTAAATTCAAAATGGATGAAAGACCTAAATGTAAGATAGGAAACCTTCAACATCCTGTAGGAGAACACAGGCAGCAACCTCTGACTTCAGCAGTAACAGCATCTTACTTGACATGTCTCCAGAGGCAAGGAAAACATAAGCAAAAATGAAGTATTGGGATTTTGTCAAGATAAAAAGTTTCTGCTCAGTGAAGGAACAATCAACAAAGCTAAAAGGCAACCAGTGGAATGGAAGAAATTATTTGCAAATTACGTATCTGATAAAGGGTTAGTATCCAAAATCTATAAAACAGTTATCAGTCAACACCCATAAAACAATTCCAGCTGAGAAATGGGCAGAAGGCATGAATAGACTGTTTTCTAAAAAAGACATCCAAATGGCTAACAGACACATGAAAAGATACTCAACATCACTCATCTTCAGGGAAATACCAATCAAAACCACAATGAGATACCATCTCACACTTGTCACAATGCCTAAAATTAAAAACACAAGAAACAACAGGTGTTGGCAAGAATGTGCAGGAAGGGGAACCTCCTTGTACTTTGGTGGGAATGCAAACTGGTACAGCCACTCTGGCGAAGAGGATGGAGGTTCACCAAAAATTTAAGAATAGAATTACCCTATGATTCAGCAATTGCACTACTAGATATTTAACCAAAGGATACAAAAATACAGATTCAAAAGTGTACATGCACCCCAATGTTTATAGCATTATTAACAATAGCCTACCTATGGAGCTTAACAAATGTCCAATGACTGATGAGGGGATAAAGAAGATGTGGCATATATATATATATATATATATATATACACAGTGGAATATTATTCAGCCATCAAAAGAATGAAATCTTGCAATTTGTACTAATGTGGATGGAGCTACAGTGTATTATGCTAATCAAAATCAGTCAAAGAAAGAAAAATATAATACAATCTCACTCATATGTGGAATTTAAGAAAGAAAACAGATGAACATATGAAAAGTGAGAAAAATGAGAGGGAAACAAACCATAAGAGACGCTTAATGACACAGGACAAAGTGAACATTGATGGAAGGAGTTGGTAGAGGATGGGCTAGATGGGTGATGAGTATTAAGGAGGGCACTTGTGATGAGCACTGTGTGTTGTATGTAAGTGATGAATCACTGAATTCTACTCCAGAATCCAATATTACACTCTATGTTAACTAACTACAATAAAAAATAACTCAAAAAGGAATAAAGAACTAAATGTAAGTGCTAAAACTATAATATTGTTAGAAAACAGCATATTGTTATATTAGGCACGTCTACTAGGATGTCTGGAGGAAGGAGGTCATGGCCAGCTACAGGGAAGGCAGAGGTATGTCCTAGCATCACTCCAAAACAAAACCACAAGAAACCGTATCAAACCAGACAGGCTCAAGACCACTGACAAAGTAAGCTAAAGTTTGCATTATTCCTTCATTACACTACATTACCATACTCAAATATCCTTCCTAATGATGCCATGAAGGAAACTCCTGATTAAAGAAGAAAGAAAAAAACCTGTATTCCTGATTCCAAGAAATCACCTCAAGTAATAAATATTCCACCCCTTTTCTAACAGCTCTCTGTTAATAAAAGATGGAAACCCAAACCCTGTTGCATCCAGCTCTCCCCTGAGCTCACTCACTTCCAATCTTGAGGGGCCCCTGGGTGGCTCAGTCATTAAGCATCTGCCTTCTGCTCAGGTCATAATCCCAGGGAAGCTCTGTGTTGGCTCCCTGCTCAGCGGGGAGCCTGCTTCTCCCTCTGCCACTGCTGCTCCCCCTTTTTGTGCTCTTTCTCTCTCTCTGTCAAATAAATAAATAATTTTAAAAAAAAACAAAAACAAAAACAAAAAACCTTTCCTGAATGTAACAGTAGAGAGATTAGGGAATCAATTCCATTTACAATAGCACAAAAACCAAAAGATATCTTGGAATAAACCTAACCAAAGAGGTGAAGGATCTATACTCTAGAAACTCTAGAAAACTTATGAAAGACATTGAAAAAAGACACAAAAAGATGGAAAAATATCCCATGCTCATGGATTGAAAGAATAAACATTGTTAAAATGTCTATGCTTCCCAGTGCAATCTACACTTTCAATGCCATCCTGATTGAAATACCAGTGGTATTTTTCAAAGTGCTGAAACAAACAACCCTAAAATTCATGTGGAACCAGAAAAGACCCTGAATCACCAAGGAAATGTTGAAAAAGAAAAACAAATCTGGGGGCATCGCATTGCCTGATTTCAAGCTGTACTACAAAGCTGTGATCACAAAGACAGCATGGTACTGGCACAAAAACAGACACATAGGTCAATGGAACAGAATAGAGAGCCCAGATATGGACCCTCAACTCTATGGTCAACCAATCTTTGACAAAGCAGGAAAAAAACATTCAATGGAAAAAAGAGTCTCTTCAATAAATGGTGCTGTGAAAATTGGACAGCAACATGAAGAAGAATGAAACACAAACATTCTCTTACACCATACACAAAGATAGACTCTAAATGGATGAAAGACTTCGATGAGAGACAGGAATCCATCAAAATCTTAGAGGAAAACATAGGAAGGAACCTTTTTGACATTGCACACAGCAACTTCTTTAAATACACGTCTCCAAAGGCAAGGGAAACAAAAGCAAAAATTAACTTTTGGGACTTCAAGATAAAAAGTTTCTGCACAGCAAAGGAAACAGTCAACAAAGCTAAGAGGCAACCCACGGAATGGGAGAAGATATTTGTAAATGACACTTCTGATTAAGGGCTGGTATCCAAGATTATAAATGACTTCTCAAACTCAGCACCCCAAAAAACAAATAATCCATTCAAATAATGGGCAGAAGACATGGACAGACACTTCTCCAAAGAAGACATATGAACAGCTAACAAACAAATGAAAAAAAATGTTCAACATTGTTAGCCATCAGGGAAATTCAAATCAAAACCACATTGAGACACCACCTTCCACCAGTTAGAAAGGCAAAAATTGACAAGGAAGGAAACAACAAATGTTGGAGAGGATGTGGAGAAAGGGGAACCCTCTTACACTGTTGGTGGGAATGCAAGTTAGTACAGCCACTTTGGAAAACAGTATGGATGTTCCTCAAAAAGTTAAAAATAGAACTACCCTATGACAGTCTCTTAAATAAATGGTGTTGGTAAAATTGGACAGCTATATGCAAAAGAATGAAACTTGACCACTCTCTCACACCATACACAAAGATAAACTCCAAATGGATGAAAGACCTTGATGTGAGACAGGAATCCATCAAAATCAGAGAGGAGAACATAGGCTGCAACCTCTTTGACATCGAGCACAGCAACTTTTTTCATGAGACATCTCAAAGGCAAGAGAAACAAAGAAAAAATGAACTTGTGGGACTTCATCAAGATAAAAATATTCCACACAGCCAAAGAAACAGTAAAAAAAAAAGCTAAGAGACAGCCCACAGAATGGGAGAAGATATTTGCAAATGACACTACAGATAAAAGTTTAGTATCCAAGATCTACAAAGAACTTCTCAAACTCAATACACAGGAAACAAATAATCAAATCAAAAAATGGGCAGAAGATATGAACAGACACTTTTCCAATGAAGACGTACAAATGGCTAACAGACACATGAAAAAATGTTCAAGATCATTAGCCATCAGGGAAATTCAAATCAAAATCACATTGAGATACCACCTTATGCCAGTAGGATGGCAAAAATTGACAAGGCAGGAAACAACAACCATTGGAGAGAATGTGGAGAAAGGGGAACCCTCTTACATTGTTGGTGGGAATGCAAGTTGGTACAACCACCTTTGGAAAACAGTGTGGAGGTCCATTAAAAAGTTAAAAATAGAGCAGCCCTATGACCCAGCAATTGCACTACTGGGTATTTACCCCAAAGATACAGATGTAGTGAAGAGAAGGGCCATATGCACCCCCAATGTTCATAGCAGCATTGTCTGCACTAGCTAATTGTGGAAGGAGCCAAGATGCCCTTCAACAGATAACTGGATTAAGAAGATGTGGTCCATATATACAATGGAATATTACCCAGCCATCAAAATGAACAATTTCTCGACATTTGTTGCAACATGGAAAGGGCCTGGAGGAGATAATGCTAAGTGAAATAAGTCAAGCTGAGAAAGACAATTATCATATGGTTTCACTCATTTATGGAACATAAGAAGTAGGAAATACTAGGATACTCCTAATCAACCACTTATAAGAAGCAAGGAAGTAAGTGACTCTGTATATGATACTTTAAATATTTTTTAAAAAAATCTAATGTGTATAATGATGTTGGTTGATTGCTACTGATATTAATGGACACAGTAGTAAGGAAAAAAAGATAAATGTAAAAGTTCAGATTCCCAGCTAAAGTGCTGTGTCCCCAAGAGCTTCTTTGTGTTCCCTGAGTCTCATATTTCCTGTAGCCTCAGGGCTAAAAAAATCAAATCAGAGCTTCAACCTGTGACTGGCTGAATTACAATACAAGCTGAACTTCTGGCCTCAAAGGATGTCTACTATTAAAGTGAGGGCATTGATTTGGAAAAAAAATGGGGGATGGATCCTATGAATTAGGTTGGGGCTGCGTGGGAAGATCCTGAGGAAGCTTGGGACATTAAGACCACAAGAATTGGCCTCCACACCCCCAGCACAAGTGGCTTTCTCAACCCCAGTGGCAGTAGGCTCCTCACCCCCAGCGATATTGGCCTATCTACCCACAGCATTATTGGCCTTGTCAGCTTCCTCTGAGGAGATTTACCCTGCACTGCTTGAAAAATTATGATGTCCTTACCTGACATAGTAGTTATGCAAGACAATGTTGATTCTCCTTAGAACCATCCTCCACCATCACTATCTGCTTCTATATTTATAACTAAATTCAAGTCCCAGTATGACCAACTTAAGATGAGGTACAAAGTATGACCCATCAGGAAATGTGCTATCTCCAAAAGATCTGGCTAAGCATTCTAATTTATGCAGACAGAAATCCAAGTAACACGTGTGGGAATGGATGTTAAAGGTGTAGGATAATTGTGGAAGAAACATAAAATTGGATCAAGCCAAAGTTATTGTCATAGCCCACTAAACAGAGTTTCTTTATTTAATGTTGCAGCTTACAGGAGTTAGAAAAGGGCTCTAACAGCTTGCTTGTTTGGTTGGATAAAACATGGAACAGAAGACAGCCCACTGTGTTTGAATTAGAAATGATAGGCATGCCTTGGTTTAATGTAAAAGAAGAGGTTCAGAGGTTTAGGGTGATTAGAATGTTAGAATAGATGTTAGAATGTGTTTGTCATTTAAAACCTACTCACCCACATTGAGAGGGTCCTGAAGACACACCTTTCATGAATACTGTGAAAAATAAATTTGTAAAAGGTGTCCCTGCACCTTTGAACAGCTCTGTGATTGCTCATCTCTGTAGGCTAGACCTCACTGTTGGAATGCAGTCACTGAATTGAGGAACCTAAATGCAATGAGAATCATTGGATCTCAGGGTTGCAGGAGCCATGTGGTGACACTCAGCTGCCAAAGACAATATGAGCATGATTATTGTAAGGGATATCAGAGCCAAATTATAAATCAGAATAGTCTGACTTCTGCAGACATATGGTATTATTAACTAATAATGGTATTTCTGGAAGTGAAAATGGTTTAAGCTTTGGTCCAAATTCAGATGTCTAAAAACAAGGAATTCCAATGACTGAGGACAAGAGAACATGTTATCTTAGTTCATACAGAGAGTCATTTGCCAGAGCAATAGCTGCATATGAGGTACCAGACAATGTGTTAATTTGCGCAAGCAATGAAACTACATCTGCTACAGTAGTGGCAATTTAGTAATGATCTGGTTAAGCTTATAATAATTCACTGTCATTCTTCAGTCTCTGTCTTCTGTGTAGGCCATATAGGATAGCTGAATGAGAATGTTGTGGGAATCACCACCCCTTCATATTTCACCATATTTCACCACCCTTTTCAACTTTCCTTGATAATGGCACTAATATTTGCAATCCCTCCAGGGATGTAGTATTGCTTTTTATTTACTGTTTTCCTAGGTAGAGTTAGAGTTAGTTTTAATGGTTTCCACTCAGTCTTTCCTACTGTAATAACCACTACTACATAGGCTAGGGAATGAATGTGTGGGGTTTTCCAGATGCTAAGTATGTCTATCCCAAATATGTATTTTGGATCTGGGGAAATAACCACAGGATGGGTTTGGGAACCCACTGTGAGATAGAACTAAACTAAAACTCCATTGACCATCTGACCTCCATAAGGCCTACCAGAAGTTTGTTTTCAGTTGGCAAAACCAGTAATACACACTTATTGTCCTACCCAAGGGATATATCAACTCTGCAGCTGCATGTCAAAATTTAGTTTGCAGGGATCTTTATCACCTTTCCCATCCACAAGCTACCATATTACTCTATTACATTTATGATATGGTTGATTGGAACTATGAGTGAGAAATAGTAACTACCCTAGACATACTGGTAAGTCATTTGTATGTCAGAGGCTGGGAAATAAATCCAATTAAAATTCAGTAGCTTTCTAATTCCATGAGATGTGTGGGGGTCGAGTGTTTTGGGGACATACTGAGTTATCTCTTCTTTGGTAAAGGATAAGTTTTTGAATCTGGCCCCTTTTGCAAGCAAGACAGAGACACAATGCCCATTTAGCTCTTTGGATTTCAGAGGCAACATATTCCACATTTGGGTGTGATAACTTTGCACATCTATTTAGTAACACCAAAAAGCTCCTAGTTTTAAGTGGGGCCCAGAACAAAAGAAGGCTTTGGAATAGGTCCAGGCTGTTGCAGAAGTTGTTCAGCCACTTGGGGCATATAATCCAGTAGAACTTATGATGCTTAAAGTGTGAGTGGCAGGTAAAGATGCTGTTTGGAACTTTCAGAATGTTCCTATAGGTGAATTGCAGTGCAGGCCTTTAGGATTTTGTAAGAAAGCCCTGCCATCATCTGCAGATAATTTCTTTCTTGAGATATAGCTCTTGGCCTGCTGCTGGGTTTTAGTAGAGACTAAGCACTCTCTTTAGGAGCCACCAAACTACCATGAGACCTGAGCTGCCTATCATAAACTGGTTGTTATCTGACCCCTCCCCCCCAAGCTCTAAAGTTAAAAACAAAGAGCAACATTCTCGTATCAAATGGAAATGGTATATAGATGATAGGGCCCACATAGGCCTAAGGGCACAAGTAAGTTACATAAAGAAGGAGCCAATTCCTGCTACACTGCCTTCTCTATCCCAGTTATACCTATGGGTTAGTGCTTATGGTCAGATAACAGAGGAAGAGAAGACTCAAACCTGGTTTAATAATGGTTCTGCATGATATGCCTGCACCTCCTGAGAGTGAGCAGCTGTAGCACTATAGACCCTCTCTGGGACATCCCTGAAGAAAAGTGCTGAAGTAAAATCATCCCATTGGGCAGATATTTAGGCATTGAACATGGTTATCACTTTTATTGGAAGGAGATATGGCCAGACATGTAAATTTACTGATCCATGATCTATGGATAATGATTCATCTGGACATTCAGGAACTTGAAAGGAATACAATTGGAAAACTGGTGAGAAATAAATTTGGAGAAGAGTTGTGTGAGCAAACCTCTCAGAATGGGCAAAGACATGAAGTTATTTGTGTCTCATGTAAATGCCTATTAAAGGGTCACTTCAGCAGAGGAGAAATTTAATAATCAAGTAGATAATAAAATGCATTCTGTGGATACCAGTCAGTCTCTTCCCACAGCCACTACTGTCATTGACCAATGGGCTTATAAACCAAGTGGTCATGGTGGGAGAGGTGAAGGTTTTGCATATGCTCAGTAACATGCACTTCCATTTAGCGAGACTAACCTGGCTGCAGCCACTAATGCGTACTCAGTTTGACAGCAGAGACCAACACTGAGCCCCATGTATGGGATCTTTCCCTGGACTAATCAGCCAGCTACATGTTCTCAGCTTGATTACATTGGACTGTTTCTGTCATGGAAACGGCAGTGCTGTGTCCTTACTAAAATAGATACTTACTCTGTACATGGATTTGCCTTTCCTGCAGGCAATACTTCTGCCAAAGCTATCATCCATGTACTTATAGAATGCTTTATCCACCACTTTGTTATTCCATACAGGATGGCTTTTGATCAAGGAACTCACTTCACAGCAAAATAGATATGGTAATGGGCTTATGCTCATAAAATTCACTGGTCTTGCTATATTCCCCGCTATAGTGAAGCAGCTGACTTGATTGAATGGTAGAATGATCTTTTGAAGACTCAGTTACAGAGCCAGCTACATGGCAATATCTTGTAAGGCTGAGGCAAGTCTCTCCAGAAGGCTCCATATGCTTTGAATCAGTGGCCAATATATGGTGCTGTCTCTCCAATAGTCAAGATTCACAGGTCCAGAAATCAAGCGGTGAAAATGGAAGTGGCACCATTCACTATTATTATTATTTTTTTAAGATTTTATTTATTTATTTGATGGAGAGAGAGACAGCCAGCGAGGGAGGGAACACAAGCGGGGGGAGTGGGAGAGGAAGAAGCAGGCTCCCAGTGGAGGAGCCTGATGTGGGGCTTAATCCCATCATGCTGGGATCATGCCCTGAGCCAAAGGCAGACGCTTAACGACTGAGCCACCCAGGCGCCCTGGCACAATTCACTATTAGACCTAGTTGACCACTAGCAAAATTTTTGCTTCCTGTTCTCCTGGCCTTTTACTCTGCTGGTCTAGAGTTCTTCATTCTAAAGGAAGGAATACTTCCATGAGGAGACAGAACAATGGCTCAATAAACTAGAAGTCAATATGCCACCCAGCCGTTTTGAGTTCCTAATTCCTCTGAAACAAGAGGCAACTAAGGGATTTATTGTAGTCACTAAGGTTATTGATTGTGAATGCCAAGGGGAAATTGGACTAATACTCCACAATGGAGATGAGAAAGAGTTTGTCTGGAGTACAGGAGATCTCTCAGGGCCTCTTTGAGTATTACAATGCTCTGTGATTAAGGTCAATAGAAAACTACTCTGGGTTTTTACTGTGTCTTCCAGGTGATTAATTCATTTTTCTGCTTCCTGTAGTTGGCTATTTATTCCATTGAGTGTATTTTTGATTTCATTTATTGTGTTCTTCATCTCCGATTAGTTCGTTTTTATCTCTTCATTAAGGGTATCACTGATGTCCTCCACTCTTTCCTCAAGTCAGTGTGTATCTTTATGATGATTACTTTAAATTGTCTATCAGGTATTTTACTTATATCTGTTCGGCTTAGGTTTCTTGCTGTGGTTTGTCCTGTTCTTTCATTTGCAAAATATTCCTCTGTCTTCTCATTTTGTCCAACTCTCTGTGTCTGTTTCTGTGTGTTAGGAAAGTCAGCTATATCTCCTGCCCTTGAAGGTAATGGCTTTATGAAGAAGAGATTATTAATACCCAGTAGTGCAGTGTCCTCTCTTCCCTAGGACCTGGTGCTTAATGGAGTGTCTCCTATGTGTGTTGTCTATGCTCTGTTGTTGTGTCCTTGTCTTTTTTTTCCTTCAGTCCATGCCTCTGCAGAGGCTCTCTTTGCCTATTGTGGTGGTCTGTGTTTGGTCCCAGCTAGGGCGGGGTGCATTTTAACAAGGAATGCATTGGTCTGCTTGTGAAATGAGACCTGGTGCTGCTGCTTCCAGAATCAAAGACCCCAAAACATGCAAATCAGAGATGTGTTGTTGGTGAGGTTTGCACCAGTATTCTGGGGAATGATAGCCACAGCCTTGGGACTGAGATAAGTGTGACTTAAGAGGGCAGATCTGTTGAAGCATGGGGGTGAGCAGAGGTTATATAAGCAAGTTAGGTATGGAATATAAGTACTGTGCTGCCTCCAGCAGGTGGTCATGTGTTTATGCCAAGGGGCAGGGGAAGGAAATGATGCCTTCCAGACCCTTTGTTCCTGTAGAGGTCTCCTTGTAATCTCTGCCTCTCTGGGCCACACTGAAATGAGTAAATAACTTTCCCTCTCATGTGCCCTGGTTATTTTTCCAACTGCTGCTTCTAAGCTGTATTTCCCTGGACTGTTTGTCCTGCTTTGTCTTTAAGGGTGGTGACTCAGCTTCCTAAAGCCATCTGGTTTCTTCCAGGGATGAGCCTGCTGATTTCTAAAATTCCAGGCTTCAAACCCCACCTGTAAGATCTCACAAAATTTGACCCTCTCACTTTCAAAGCCAAATGTTATGGGGATTCATCTTCTTCATGCAGGCTTGCCATGTGATAGTCTGTTTCTCGCCCTTCTTGCACCCCAGGCTTCCTCCCGACCATGGACAGCTATGGTTTATTTTTTTCCCAAACTGCATCTCTGCCTTTCCTACTTTCTTCAACATGGCCTCTTCTCTACTTTTAGTTGTGAAATTTGTTCTGCCAATCTTTAGGTCATTTTCTGGGTTATTTATGTTGATATGAGTGTTATCTAGTTGTATCCATGGGATGAGTTGGGTTTTGGGTCTTCCTACTCTTCCATATTCCCAGCCTCTCTCTGCTTTCTTTCCTCTTTTATCTCCTTATTGTGTAACATAAAATGTATTGACCTTATATAATTATTTGAGTACTATTAATATTTTATCATAGTATTTAAGTTATGGGATATCAGAAGACTGAACGTCATTCAAGGTCTTTACCATCTATTCCAGGCTAAGAGATTAGTGTATTTTTAATCGTATGCAAGATAGTTGTATTATGTTATGTAGAATTAAGGCACTATTATTACTTTCATTTGGAGATTAAGTGTGGTTTAAGGAGATACATACAGCATCAGTTTGATGAGAGGTGGACCTGTGATGTTTAATTTTATGTGTCAACTTGACTGGATTAAGTGATGCCCAGATAGCTGGAAAAACATTATTTCTGCAGATGTCTGTGAGGGCTTTCCTGGAAGAGATTAACATTTGAAGTTGTAGACTGAATAAAGAAGATAACTCTTACTAAAGAAGGTAAGTATTATCCAATTCCTGGATAGTACAAAAAGTCAGAAGAAAGGCAAATGTGCTCCCTCCCTGAGTTGAGACGTCTACATTCTCTACTCTTAGACATGTGAGCTCTTGATTCTTGGACTTTTAGACTCAGACTGGAACTTGTGTCTTTGAGTCCTCTATTTCTCAGGCTTTGAGGATTGACCTGGAATTACAACACAGGCTTTCCTGGGCCTTCAGCTTGCAGACGGCAGATAGTAAGATTTCTTAGCCTCCGTAATCTTATAAGCCAAAACTTATGGTCTCTTTCCATATATCTATACATATATATATATATATACATATACACATATATATATATGTATATGTATATATATACATATATCTACATATCTACATCTATATCCATACCCCTATCCATATCCATATCTATATTTACATCTGCATCTATCTATATAAATAGATACACATATATATGCAATTGGTTCTGTTTCTCTGGAGAACCCTGATAATACTCCTGTTTTTTTTTAAGATTTTATTTATTCATTTGACAAAGAGAGAGACAGACAGTGAGAGAGGGAACACAAGCAGGGGGAGTGGGAGAGGGAGAAGCAGGCTCCCACCGGAGGAGCCTGATGCGGGGCTCGATCCCAGAAAGGCGGGATCGCGCCCTGAGCTGAAGGCAGACGCTTACCAACTGAGCCCCAATACACCTGTTTTTCATTTGTTTGTTGTACTAGCCCTTTTCCCTGGTTAACAGTTCAGTTTTGACATCACAATTTGACTTCTAGTCCTGATACAAGGCCTATATTGACCCTTTGGTTTTAGGATATTTCCTTTAGGATAGGCTTTACCTTATATGGGAGGTAGCCAAATCCTCTCTGAGCCTTATAGGCTCACTTGTATCAGGAAATATTTCATCTTCACCCAAACCAAAGACAGACAGGATTTATGAGTGTTCTGGAGAAATGATCAAAATAAAAGTACATTGATGAGTTACAAAGTTACTTAAAAAAATCAGGCTCCCTACTGTTTGATGATTGGAAGCTGACAAACTAAAAAGAAATCAGTTAGCTCGTGAAAACAAATATTTACTTAAACTACCACAAAGAAAGATCAGGCAAAAGATATAAAGACAGTGAAACTTTTGTAAGCCAAACTAATAAAACGTAACAGCCAGTCATGTATTATCTTCATGTAGGAATACCAGATTCAGTAAACAAAAATACAGGATGCTCAATAAAGTTTTAATTTTGGGTGAACAATGAAATTTTTTTTAGTACAAGTATGTCTCAAAACATTTGACTATATTTGGTACATACTTATACTAAAACAAAATATTTATTGTTTATCAGAAATTCAAATTTTGCTAAGTGTCCTGTATTTTATCTGGCAATCCTATCTTCACAATATTTCAATTTTGGAAATAGTATATAATTAGGTTATTATCTGTGATGAGGTAGAATGATAAACTTAAGGTTGTTTCCAGCCTTTACTCTGCTCCTGCTATCTAAAAACAATTCTAGGTTTACCATTTCAGCTATTTCCTCCTTCCACCCTCTGCAGAGGTTTCTGTTCCATTGCTAGGTTGCCAAGTTCTGTAGCTATTGTGATGCAGAGTCAAAAAAACTGTGAAAATGAATTAAATGGAGAGGTAGAGGGCAGAAGAAAAGGAGAGCAGGCTGGCTTAGCTGGAGCACACATTATTTGGAGGGATTTGTACTACTGAGAGTGGAGATAAAGGGTATGTTGAAAGTGAAAATAAAAACATAAGGGATCTTAATAAGTACTTCTTAGTCTGCATATTCTTTTCATAATGTTTAACAATTATTTTGAAAATAGCTTTTGTTGCTTGATTTGCAGTTCTTTGATAAGATGCTACTTTAAGACTTGTTCCTTGGGGTCAAGTTTTCAATATATTCACATATGAGTCTGTGAATATACCTCAAATGGAGAAAGCTACCTTATTTTTCACAAACTTTCTGAGTTACAAAAATATTTTAAAAGTAAAATTTGGGGTGCCTGCTTGGCACTGTTGGTAGAGTGTGTTACTCTTCATCTTGGGGTTGTGAGTTCAAGCACCATCATGGGTGTAGGGATTACTTAAAAATAAAATATTAAAAAAATATATTTTGGAAGTAAAATTAATGACTTTGGGGGGGCAAAAAAGTTAAAGCCCCTAAAATGAAGTAACTGGGACACATTGAGGAGTTTCCTGACACTCATAAGTGCATGGGACATATGAAGAAGGCATATATATTAATTATACATTATCTAAGATAATGTGAAAATATATTTTGGAGATTTTGTCAAAAGGGAAAGGTGAGACATTCAATTTATGTAAACAAGTTTTGACAGAGCTGATGAATCATTCTTACAATTTGGTGTAAATTTTTTAAAAATATTTGGTAGGAGGAAAAAATCCTTTCCAGACCATGTGGGCATTAGAGGACACAATTTGATTAGAATATAAACAGATACCCCTCAGATTGGAGGCTAATTAAATCTTATTTAGAAAGATTCAAAATAGCCAGGTTCATTTCAAACTCCATATATGTGTATTTTTAACTTTGACAGCTTTGCATGTAAAAATGTGAAGCAGAAGAAAGAATATTTGGAAACACCAAACCTGGAATTTAGCTGTAGTTTTTCTTTTATATCACTTTTTACAAAATTAAACTTTATAAAGATATAAACATAATATTGTAGTTCCTAAGTACCCAATGACCAACTCCAAATGTGTCTTATTTTAAGAATTTTAGGGGTGCCTGGGTGGCTCAGCCATTAAGCATCTGCCTTCGGCTCAGGTCATGATTCCAGGGTCCTGGGATTGAGCCCTGCCATCGGGCTCCCTGCTCGGTGGGAAGCCTGCTTCTCCCTCTCACAGTCCCCTTGCTTGTGTTCCCTCTCTCTGCCTCTCTCTTTCAAATAAATAAATAAAAATCTTTAAAAAAAAGAATTTTAAAAATTAGAATTCTAAAAGCTATCAGGCAAATTTACATTTATCTTTTTTTTAAAAGATTTTATTTATTGGGGCACCTGGGTGGCTCAGTCAGTTAAGCATCTGCCTTCAGCTCAGATCATGATCCCAGAGTCCTGGGATCAAGCCCCACATCAGGGTCTCTGCTCAGCGGGGAGCCTGCTTCTCCCTCTCCCTCTGCCTGCTTGTGCTCTCGCTCTCAAATAAATAAATAAATAAAATATTTAAAAAATAAATGGAGATTTTATTTATTTATTTGAGAGAAAGAGAAAGAGCACAGGAGGAGAGGCAGAGAAAGAAGCAGACTCCTTACTGAGCAGGGAGTCTGACTCAGGGCTCAGTCCCAGGATCCTGAGATCATGACCTGAGCCAAAGGCAGACACTTAACTGACTGAGCCATCCGGGTGCCCCTACATTTATCTTTGTAAAATATAACAATTTCGGTATCCTAATAACCTGAAATTTTGCTTTCAGTAAATATACATCTATTACCATGTTTTATATGGAAACACCCTAGATGAGTAAAAAAAACAAAGAACAGAGAACAGGAATAGAGATTAGAAGACTATATTATCATATTGCTTAAAGGAATACATAGTTCGCTAAATTATTAGTAAATGATAAAATAAGAAGACATATGACTCTTGGCTATATCCACACATAAATACAGATATTAAAAAAAAGATTAAGATGTTGAATAGAATATCCCATGCGTTTCATGTGCAATCTCAATGAGGATTCATTTTTTAAATAAACAATAGTGGCCCTAAGTACATAAATTTCTGATGTGACTCCATTGCAGAGGACAACAAGCATTCAGATACTATTGACAAACCCTTTTTAATATTGTCTAATAGGATAAATATCTGTGATAGATATGAATATATGCACTGGATATATCTGATATAAAATGTCAGTGCAAAATGTGGAAGGAAACAATGAAGCTCATATTTAGCCTGAGATATAAAAGTGGAAGACCCTGCCAAGAAGTAAGCAGAAAAGGTACTTCACATGGAGGTAGGCTCAGGAGCTCGATAGCCTCCATCTGTTTCATGAAAATATCTTGATTTTTTTTTCAGGGTGCATCTGACAAGATTTAGATGACCACCAGTAACTTCAGTTTCCCTCAAATTACTGGTTCTCAGCCTTACTGAGAAGCAGCCATATTAACCTCATATTTGGTGAGTTTAAATTGGTTATTTTAGACATCCTTTAAAATCTAGACTTTATTGCCTTACCTTGATTATAACTGCTCATGGTGACATATATTGATAAAGGGCTTCTTTGACAATCTTCAACAACTCAAATTGTTAAGCTCAGCAGGGACACACTCCTTGAAATTTGGGGATAGTATTGACACTAAAGAAGAGAATAAGAAAAATAGACTAGAGGATCGAGAAATAAGTCTTGAGTAATGTCTAAATTTAAATGTTAGGAAGACTTAAAAAATTTAAAAAAATGTTAAGAACACTGTTATTTTTTTTCTTCCATACTTTTTATTTAACTTTCAGTTAGCACACAGTGGAATATTAGTTTCAGGTATGGGATTTATTGATTCATCACTTACATACAACACTCAGTGCTCATCACAAATGCCCTCCTTAATACCCATCATCCATTTAAACCATCCCCCCACCTCCCCTCCAGCAACTCTCAGGTTGTTCTCTATAGTTCAGAGTCTGTTTTATGGTTTATCTCCCTTTTTTTCCCCATGTTCATCTTTTTTTTTCTTAAATTCCACATACAAGTAAAATTGCATGGTATTTGTCTTTCTCTGACTGATTTATTTCACTTAGCATAATACTCTTTAGCTCCATCCAACTGGCAAGATTTCATTCTTTTTTCATTTTCATTTCATTAATGGCTGAGTAATAGTCCATTATATACACACAACAACTAAGCTATCCATTCACTGTTGCTGAACATTTAGGCCCTTTCCATAATTTAGCTATTATTGATAATGATACTATGAACATCAGGGTGCACATATCCCTTCAAATTAGTATTTTTGTATCCATTTGCTAAATACCTAGTAATGAAATTCCTTGATCTTAGAGTAGTTCTATTTTTAACTTTTTGAGGAACCTCCATACTGTTTACCAGAGTGACTCTACCAGTTTGCATTCCCAACAACCATATAAGAGGTTTGTTTCCTTCACTATGAAGAAGATTTTTATCTTGATGAAGTCCTAACAGTTCATTTTTTGCTTTTGTTTAATTTCCCTTGCCTCTGACGATGTGTATAGTAAGTTACTAAAGCTGAGGTCAAAAACCTTGCTGTGTTCTCCTCTAGAATTTTGATGTAGATTGCTTTGGGTAATATAGTCATTTTAACAATGTTTGTTTTTCCAATCCATGAGCATGGAATTATTTTCCCCATTTCTTTGTGTCCTATTTATTTCTTTCATTGGTATTCTATAGTTTTCAGAGTATAGATCTTTTAACTCTTTATGTCTATTCCTAGGTATCTTACTGTTTTTGGTGCAACTGTAAGTGGAATCAATACCTTGATTTCTCTTTCTGCTGCTTTATTATTGGTGTATAGAAATGCAAGAGATTTGAACACTGATTTTGTATCCTGTGACTTTGTTAAATTCATATATTGGTTCTAGCAATTTTTTGGTGGAGTTTTTTGGGTTTTCTACATGGAGTATCATATCCTCTACAAATAGTGAAAGTTCGACTTCTTTGCAGATTTGGGTGCCTTTTATTTATTTATGTTGTCTGATTGCTGAGGGTAAGGCTTCTGGTACTATGGTAAATATTAATGGTGTGAGTACATCCCTCTCTTGTTCCTGACCATAGAGTAAAGGCTTTCAGTTTTCCCTATCCAGGATGATATTAGCTGTGGGTCTTTCCTATACAGCTTTTATGATATTAAGGTATATTCCATGTATACCTACTGTGTTGAGGTTTTTATCGAGAATGGATGCTGTATTTTGTCAAATTTTTTTTATGCATCTATTGGGCTGATCATATCGTTCTTATCCTTCCTTTTATTAATGTGGTGTAACATGTTGTCTGATGTGTAAATTTGAACCATCCGTGCAGTCAAGGAATAAATCCCACTTATTCACGGTGGTGAATAAATCTTTGAAAGTACTGTTGTATTTGATTTGCTACTATCTAGTTGAGAAATTTTGTATCCAAGTTCATCAGGGATATTGGCCTGTAATTCTCCTTTTTAGTGGAGTCTTTGTCTGGTTGGAATCAAGATAATGCTGGCTTCAAAGAATGAGTTTGGAAGTTTTCCTTCCATTTCTATTTTTTGGAACAATTTGAGAAGGATAGGTATTATCTCTTCTTTAAATGTTTCATAGAATTCCCCTGGGAAGCACTCTAGCCCTGGACTTTTTGTTTGCAGATTTTTTATTGCTAATTCAATTTCTTTGCTGGCTTTGGGTCTGTTCAAATGATTATTTTTCCCTGTTTCACTTTTGGTAGTTTGTAAGTTTCTAGGAATTTGTCCAATTCTTCTAGATTGCCCAGTTTGTTGGCATATAACTTTTTCATAATGTTCTCTTATAATTATTTGTATTTATGTGGTATTGGTTGTGATTTATCCTTTTTCATTTGTGATTTTACTTCTTTTGGTCCTCTCTCTTTACTTTTTGATAAGTCTGGCTAGGGTATTTCAATTTTATTAAGTCTTTCAAAGAATCAGCTCTTTGTTTTGTTGATCTCTTCTACTGTTTTTATGTGTGTCTATATCATTCATTTCTGCTTAAATCTTTATTAGTTCCCTTCTGCTGCTGGTTTTAGTCTTTATTTGCTTTTCCCTTTCTAGCTCCTTTAGGTGTTAGGTTAGGCTCTGGATTTGAGACCTTTCTTGCTTCTTGAGGTAGTCCTGTGTTGCTATATACTTCCTCCTATGACAGCCTTTGCTGCATCCCAAAGGTTTTGGACTGCTGTGTTTTCTTTTTCATTTTCTTTTTCTTTTTCATTTGCTTTTCATTTTTTATTTCTTTTCAAAATTTCCTAGCTAACTCATTCATTCTTTTTTTTATTAAGTTCAATTACCCAACATATAATACATCATTAGATTTGATGTAACATTCAGTGATTCATTAGTTGCGTAACACCCAGTGCTCATCAGATTACGTTCGCTTCTTAATGCCATCACCCCATACCCCGACCCTCCTCCCTTCTGCAACCCTCAGTTTGTTTCCCAAAGTCAAGAGTTTCTCATGGTTTGTCTCCCTCTCTGATTTCATCCCTGAATGGGAAGTAACCCGTTCATTCTTTAGTAGGATGTTCTTCAAACTCCACATATTTGTGGCCTTTCAAATTTTTTCTTTTGGTTAACTTCAAATTTCATAGCATTGTGGTCTGAAAGTATGCATGGTATGATCTCAATCTTTTTGTACCAGTTGAAGCCTGATTTGTGACCTAGTAGGTGATCTTTTCTGGAGAATATTACATGTACACTCAAAAAGAATGTGTATTCTGCTGCTTTAGGATTAATTGTTCTGTATATATCTGTTATGTCCATCTGATCCAGTGTGTCATTCAAAGCCATTGTTTCTTTGTTGATTTGCTGCTTAGATGGTCTGTCCATTGTTGTAAGTGGGGTGTTAATATCCTCTACTATTATTGTGTTATTATCAATGAATTTCTTTTTATTATTATTTCACCTATATCTTTGTGTGCTCCCAAGTTGGGGGCATATATATCTATAATTATTAGATCTTCTTGATGGATAGACCCTTAATTATGATGCAGTGCCCTTCTTCAGCACTTGTAGTCTTTTTTAAAAAAATACGGTTTGTCTGATATAAATATATCTACTCTGGCTTTCTTTTCATGTCCATTAGCACGATAGATGGCTCTCTATACATTCACTTTCAATCTGCATACGTCTTTAGGTCTTAAATGAGTCTCTTGTAGGCAGCATATAGATGAATC
Organism: Ailuropoda melanoleuca; assembly: GCF_002007445.2. Lineage (NCBI taxonomy): Eukaryota > Metazoa > Chordata > Mammalia > Carnivora > Ursidae > Ailuropoda > Ailuropoda melanoleuca. Next base: position 64,805,918 of record NC_048238.1, read on the forward strand.
TTTTTTTTCCCTATCTATTCTGATACCCTATGTCTTTTGATTGGAGCATTTAGTCCATTTACTCAGAGTGATCATTGAAAGTTATGATTTATTGCCAATGTGTTACCTGTAAATTTGATGTTTCTGGTGATGTTCTCTGGTCCTTTGTAGTCTTTGTTCCATTCTGTCTTTATTTTTTTCCCTCTCAAAGAGTCCCCCCTTAAAATTTCTTGCTGAGCTTGTTTAGAGGTCATGAACTCTTTTAGTTTGTTTGTCTGGGAAACTCTTTATTTCTCCTTCTATTGTGAATGGCAGCCTTGCCGGATGAATTATTTTTGGCCGTATATTTTTTCCCATTCAGGACATTGAATATATCATGCCACTTTTATCTGTCCTCTCAAGTTTCTGTGGACAGATCTGCTGTGAGTTGGACCTAACTTCCCTTGTAGGTAAGGACTTTATTTTTTCCCTTTCTGCTTTCAGGATTCTTTCCTTGTCCTTTTATTTTGTGAATTTGACTATGATATATCTTGGTAATGGCCAGCTTTTGTAGAATTTAATGGGGGTTCTCTGAGCTTTTTGAATTTCAATGTCTGTTTCCTTCCCCAGAATGGGGAAGTTTTCAGCTATAATTTGCTCAAATAAACCTTCTGTTACTTTTTCTTTCTCTTCCTCTTCTGAGATTCCTATGATACAACTGTTACTATGTCACTGAGTTCCCTAAGTCTACATTCATTATACAATATCTTTCTCCCATCTTTTTTTCAGCTTCATTATTTTCCATAATTTTATCTTCTATATCACTGATTTGCTCCTCTGCTTCATCCGTCTTCATTGCCATTGCATCCATTTGGTTTTGCCTCTTGGTTATAAAATTTTTCATTTCAGTCTGACTAATTTTTAGTTCTTTTAACTATGCAATTATGGATTCTCTACAGTCTTCTTTGCTTTTCTCACACCCAACTAGTATCCTTAAGATCATTGTTTTAAAATCAGGTTCAGCCATCTTACTTGTATCTATATTGATTAAATCCCTGGCAACGACTTCTTCTTTCTTTTGGGATGAATTCCCTTCTCTTGTCATTTTCTCTGGGTTGCTGATTTTTTGTGTGATTGTTAGGAAAGTATGTTGTATTCCTGCTCATGATAGTACTGAGTATATTAAGAAGATGCTCAAAGAAGAAAAGGAAGCTAGATCTTATTTCCCCTAGAGCTAAAGCTTTGCAGCACTCTATGATCAGCAGACTTGTGTGAGCAAAACGGCACTACCCAGTGGAGTCTGGAGCCACTTACACCAAGCCCCTGTGCCCTACAGGGGCATCTCCACTAGGACAAGTCCTCCTAATCAGAGCAGTAAGCCCCACCCCCATAAGACCAGCATAAACACCTCACACACAACTTTACATCTTTAAATCAAGCTGACTTATTCCTAAATTATCCCTAAGCTAGCTAGACAGAGCAAATTAAAAGCTAGACATTAAAATGAATGGAAGCCATGTTTTTTAATTCTTAACTTCCTCCAGATTCATTTTCAATTTACTTGTGTTTGCCTTTCGCTACCATTAGCTTCAGTAAAAATGCTCCTATTTTTCTATTCTTTTTAAAAGTATTTATTTATTTTAAGGAGGGCACATGATGTGATGAGCACTGGGTGTTATACACAACCGATGGATTATTGAACACCGCATCTGAAACTAATTATGCACTACATGTTGGCTAATTGAATTTAAATTACAAAAGAAAAAAATATTTATTTACTTGTTTATTTATTTATTTTTGATAGAGAAAGGAGCCTGAGCAGGAGAGGTGCAGAGGGAGAAGGATATAGAGAACACCGAGCAGACTCCCCACTGAGTGTGGAGCCCAATAAGGACCTCAATCCCATGACCCTGAAATCATGACCTAAGCCCAAACCAAGAATCTGATGCTTAACTGATTGAGCCACCCTAGCATCCTTATCTTCCTATTCTAAAGAAATTTTTCAGGGGTGCCTGGTTGGCTCAGTTAGTTAAGCCTCTGACTCTTGATTTTGCCTCAGATCATGATCTCCAGGTAGGGAGATTGAGCCCTGCCACAGGATCTATACCCAGCATGGAGTCTGTTTGTCAGTCTCTCTCTTCATCTGCCCCCCACCCACCCTGGTTCACACTCACTCTGTTTCTCAAATTAATAAAATTTTAAAAGGCTTTTTTTAAAAGAAATTTTCTGACTTACATTGTCCCAAGTCCCCTCATACAGAAGAATGAAACTTATTTAAGATATAATATATTGAGAATGGGCTCTGATAATTAGTATGTGCTAAAGGTGTTTGAGCAGGTAGATGACATATATTGAAGAAAAAGTTATGAGTAGGGGTATGAGCCAAGAGTTTGAATCAGGGAAATCAGATAGCAGTAAAGAAAGCATGATGTAATTATCAGCTTAATTAATCCTGAGGCAATGAGAATGAGGAAGAAATAGTAAATTTAAGTCATATTTTAATAAATGACTTGGGTTAGATTTAACTATTCAGCTTCCTACTCTCTTCCCTCCTCTGCCTTCCCCTCTTACATAATTCATAGTTGTTGCCCTTTACATAGATATTGTTTAAAATGAACAGATAAAATAATAAAATGAAGAAAAATTCCAAGGGAAGAATAGCTTGTTCTTCATAGAGATTTAACCATTTCATATTCACATAGGTCTTAATTCTCCCTTACATATATGTACTCATTAAAAAAACAACTGCCTTCTACTTTAGCCTCATCTTAAAATCTCAGGTCAGTAATTCAGATCTATCTTATTAAATGAAAATTTTATTTAATTCATCATCCAAAAGAGAACAAATGGGCCTCCCATTAGGAACTGTATGTGCTCTAATGCATAGAATATATTCCTATATTAGCCAGATGAAATTTTATGTTACTCCAGGTTTATACATGTTCCAAAGCTAGGTAATGAGAACACTTAGTTAATAGGAGTCATATTTACCCTCAGTTTTTATTTTTCTTTATTTTATTTTGTGGGTCTGTGACTTGGATATTAAAGGTGTGATAAACTATATATAAACCTGAGAAAGCTTAAGAACAACATATCTACATGAATTTTTTCAGGACTAAAATGGAACATACTTCCATTTAATAGATCTTTGTTTTCTTTTTCATAAATAGAACCCAGGATGGCTTCTCCTACTAAAGAACGAAGTGATACAGCTGAGAATGATCTCAAAAATTCAGAAAATGAAGTTCCACGTGAACATAGTACAGATATAGAGCATTCATTTGCTGATTCTAGTATTATCTCTCATGTGGAAAGCAACCCAATGAACAGGGAGCTAGACACACTGACCACCCAGGAGCATGCTATTCTTCAAGCAGGAGAGGACAATGAGTTTGAAGTTGAGAAGACCCAAAAAGATCTTCAACAAGAACATTTAAAAGAAGAATCCCTTCTAATTCAGATCCCTATTCCTAGAAAATGGATTTTTCTTCTGTCAGGATTAAGGAGAATTACCTATCTGTGTATCTCACCAGTAAAGAGTGATAAAAACAATCCTTTAACTAACAGAACAAGATTCTACTCAGGGAAAGTGGGGATGAAAACAAGTGATTTCTATAATAGCACCATAAATTACAAAATTCCTCTCCAACTCTCAATTTTGTGGAGAATCCCACTTATTAACAATCATGAGATAAGGAGAGTGATTCTCCATCTGTTGTGTGGGAGACATTTCTCTCAGGCTGCAAGTTGTCAAAATACCTTTTTTGTAAAGCTAAAATATATAGCATTTCTTCCTCATCCAAATGTCCTCACCCATGGCGAGAGAGCCATAACATTTGGAAGACCTTTAAGGGTATACTACGACCATCCCCTCACTGAAAGAATGACATCAGGAAAATTGTACAAATCAACTGATGCTAAAGGGAAAGATGGATTCCATATTTTTGTGAGGACTGTATTCTACATCCCACAGTCCCAAATTGAAAATACACTTAATAGAAAAGCTTTTCAGGATCATTTGAGATCTCACGATAACATGAGGGTTGTGATCATAAGCACTGATGATGTTTGGAAATATTTATGTCCCATTTGTGGGAGTAGTTTCAACAATTTTGTTGAATTTAGAAACATTCCTGTAGCTTTCATAGGAAGTAAGTCCAATTGAGATAGATTCATTTTAAAATTTAACTTTTAAATATTCATAACTTGACTACCAAATTGAAAAAAATGCATGAGTATAATTTTTAGTAGTGTTAGATGGAGTTGCAGAATGGAACACAAAATAATAGGATATATCAGAAACGAACACCGTTGAGAAGAGAGGAACAACTCATAAGAAAATCTCTGTTACACTGTGCTATTACAAACAGATCAGCAAATTATCAAGGCCCTGATCTGTATTGAGAAAATGTTTGCACTTTTTTAACATCCATTTCTGTAGATAAGAATACTGTTACTATTATCAGATTCCAAGTTCACAGTATCCTGACAATGATAGCAAAGAGATATTGGCAGGCTAGACAAAGTCCTACCAAGTGTTTCTAGAGACTCTGCTAAATTTAATATCTGAAATGAACGTTTTTTACAAATTCAATAAAAATCATTTTAAAGACATTGCAAGTTGCATTGTATGCTTACAACTAGATAAAAATTCTTGTGCCGAAAAGTTTCAAATATTATAAATATGCTCTGTTTAAATTCAAAATAAAATTAAACTCATGAAAAGGAAGTAGTATAATAAAAGTAAAATAATTTGAGATAGAATTGAACAAATATTAAAATGCTAACATACAACTGTAATTATTGTTTTCTCAGATAGCTTCATCAACATTGGCTACTATCACCACCCAAATTTAACATTCACCTTATTTGTATATGGACAAATGCCCACATATATTTAAGGAGTTTACTATTTTGCTATTTGCAGCTCAAACTTCTGTACCTCTTATTTGCTTTGATCTGTATAGCCATAAGGATTAAAGATAGACACCATAGCTATAGTTCTAAGTCAACTCATATTTATTGTTCACCCATTATGTGTGACTATGCTAGAGCATTTCATGTATTAATCTTCACAATAATTTCATGTTTGAATTTTTATGGTAAAATTAAATGCATAAAAAGTTTCTAGGAAATTAAATTGTTTTCCTATTTAGTAAGTGCATACTGTTATTATTCTATAATAAGACAATATAGCTGGAGTTTACTTTAATTGGAGGCTTGTTGCATATTACACCTTATTTAATAAGTATGTATATATGTATGAAATAATATGTAGAATTTATTTAATCCATAGATATACTATATTACAGAAATTCTAAGCTCTCATAAAGCAGAGGATATTTAGCCTATATCTAAGACTCATCAAATATTTTCATCTGCAGGTAAATTTGTTACTTTCAATTACAGTTATTCAATGTCAGCAATGAATTAATGTGAACAATTATACTAATTAAGACAATTCAGGCAACTAAATCAAATATTTCTCCATTTCTAAAATTACATGTTATTTAATTTTTGTCTCATTTAAGTAAATGAGATACAAAATATAGTTTTACAAGGGTATAAGCCATCAGGGAATGCTTGGGTGGCACAGTTAGTTAAGCATCTGACTTTGGCTCAGGTCATGATCCCAGGATCCTGGGATCAAGTCCCACAACAGGCTCCTTGCTCAGCGGGAGCCTGCTTCTTTCTCTGTCTGCCCCTCTCCCTGCTTGTGCTCTCTCTGACAAATAAATAAATAAAATCTTTAAAAAAAAAAGATATAAGCCATGAGGAAGATATCAATAAAAATAAAATAGAAAAACTATTTTCTGTTTTTCTGAAATTAAAGCAAAAATAGCAGTTATATTAAAAATAACTTTTATCACAAAAGCAGCTTTTATTACTGTCATTGTTATAATCTATAGAATTCATATTTTAGCTAGTAAACCTCCATAAAGTTTGAAAACATAATTTAAATGCAGAACAGAGTAAACTGGTTATTACTCACATTTTTAGAAATGACAAATGGAAATCAAATTAAGTTAGTGAAGTCAGAAGAATCTAAAAATTCTTAGAAACATCCTTCTCTAAGAGGCACTTGAAAGATATTCTCAATTTCTGTAGAGAGGGAAGGCAAACTTTTACCTAGAAAAAGATAAAAGAATACATTTTAATGTTTAAAAAGATTGAGTTTTCTATTTTTAAAACTTACAAACTCATTCAATATCTCACAGGTGTACTTAACTTTCCTCAGAGATACAAGGCCAAACATGCATTTTGTTCCTTTAGGATTGTGGAGTTATTCTTAGAAAATGTATTGTAAATTGTAAGGGGTGACTGTGGAAGCAGCCGAAAAGTCAGCAGCATTCCTGTTCTTGGGCTATTGAATGCAATAGCCTGGTACAAACAGGATCGCATCATCTCTTGGGGTAAGGCATAATTAGGAGCTATAAAAGAAAGTAACCCTCAACTCCCCTTTCTGCCTCCGGCAATTGCTAGTACAAACATCCTGTTGCTCCCTTAACCTATGACTGCCTCCCTGTATGCCCGCTGGTAGGGAAGGGTGCAGGCCTGCTTTCTGCCTTCAAGATAATTGCCATCTCTTTGTATTCCTTCCCCATGCTTTGATACACCTGTCATTGTTTTTCTGATAAAAAACAAAATAAAAGTTATGTGCAGAATTCAGCTGCTCCTACTCTCCCTTGCAGAGGCAGCCCTGCACGGTAGCTCAGATTGGTGTCTGAGAGCTTTGTTTCAGTGCGTGATGACAATGATTATATTAGTCATTTTCAGAATTCCTTTACAAAACATTTTATTGTAAAGTATATGTATAGGATAATACCTTTACTTCATATATACACAGTAACAAGCATCTATAATAATAGATTACATTAACCAGCAAATTATATAGTCAACACAGAGTAGAATACAATTTTAGAATAAATAAACTTATAGAACTCTGCAGATAACAGCCTTTTACTATTTGAATGATCCTGAACTTCGACTAGTCAGAATTTAACATTATATTACCATATTGTATTTCAAAAGTGTGTCTTAAAACAAAGTTTTCTATTTGCCTCGTATTATTTATTTGTCATCAATATGTTGGATATTTTCTTGTAAGTTATGTTTTAGACTTATTAAATATAACAATTCTAAGTCTTTGAAAGAATCAAACTGAATCAAATGTGTGGTAATAATTTTATTTTAGTTTATGCAAGACATTTTAAATGTTAAATTGAAAGCATGAAAAATATTCTGAAGAATCTTCTAAAATTACAACAGAAGTGAATTCTCAAATAATATTTTATTTTATTCACACTTTCAATGGGCATATTTAGTATGTAATACCATTTTTTTGGTCAGAAACAATCTGAGATGACTCACTCAATAGAAATAAATGGGCTGAGAGTATAGGTTTTCCAGATGTCTGATGTTGGATTTGTTCTTGCATCATAGTTTGGAGATGAAAGCCCCCAAACTGCAGATTTATACACTAAGAATCCAGCACTATAGTCATCCATATTTAATAAAACTGATTTCAATGTCAAGCAGACTTTTATTATTCAATTCTCATGTACATAATAAATTGTATATTTATTTATTTTTTTAAGATTTTATTTATTAATTTGACAGGGAGAGACAGCCAGTGAGAGAGGGAACACAAGCAGGGGGAGTGGAAGAGGAAGAAGCAGGCTCCTAGTGGAGGAGCCCGATGTGGGGCTCGATCCCAGAATGCTGGGATCACGCCCTGAGCTGAAGGCAGACACTTAACGACTGTGCCACCCAGGCGCCCCAATAAATTGTATATTTAAATAAAATGTAGACAGCAGTTATTTGTTCAATTGTCAATTTGAAATAAAAATTACTTATTTTATTAATTAAATCATTATATTAAAATCAGCTTACAAATTTTATAAAGTTTGACTATTATGATGCTAACTGTTCTTAAACAATTTTATAAACTTTCATTTTTAAAAGGAAAACTTGGGTAATAATTATCTATAATTTATTTCATCTAGTAACTAGCTAAGAAAAACAGGGTATTTATTGTACAATAAAATAATGGTTAAAATTATCTATATATTTGATAAAGAATAATTAACTGGTTCTTACTATATTCTAGTTATCTAGGCTGAACAAATAGGGGTATTAGCTTATGGTTTAAATGTGTAAATTTCAAACTTTTTTGGGTTCACTTAGCCTATGGTAGCAATAGGGGGATTATTATTATTATTATTATTATTATTATGTTTGTTTAGAGAACATAAGCTCCATGTCTATGTCTTGTGAAGAGGCACTTATGGTTTTCTTCATAGCTTTTCACATATATGTATATAGCAAACAACCTTGGAAGCCAGAAATAGCATCTCCCTCCAGAGCAGAAGGTAGGTTAAGTTTCTTTCCTAACCAGAGTGACAAACATAATGTATCTCTCAAAAGCAAAGGATGGGCAAATTTGCAAGCAGTCCTCTTTTGAGTTTGGGAGTTTCCTAATTTGAGGTTCCTCGCTTATAACATAAACCCAGTGTGTGCACAATGTCTATCAGTGTTACCTTGCATCACCCCTATGTGACTTGGGAAACAAGGGGATACAGTGGAAATATATAACTTATGCTGCCTGCTGTAATATGACTAATAGTGCTTTGTCTCTGACCCAGGAGCCTTGTGTCTTTTGCCAGTATTGATGAATATGTAGTTGGCCAACTTTATAGTTTTGAAGCAGGATAAAATAAATAGATCTTGATATATGAAAGAACCCTGGGTGAATGGTCTTGCTAACCAAATTTTTTTCACTTCAAATTTTGTTATTTTTTAACTGACAACTTTTATTTATTCAATAGACTCAAAGCACAACATTGTTGAAAGCTTAACATTAACTGGGATAAAGTATTTATATGAGTGTGTGAATAAACACAGCTTAATGAAAGAAACATTGGGATAATTTAGGAGTTTACTATTCTAATCTTCACCAGAAACTACTTCTATGAATGAAATAAGTTATATCTGTTACTGCTTCTAAATCTGTACCTATAGAATATGAATATGATTTAATCCTCACTAAATCAAATATTAGAAAACATTATCTGTATCTGGATATTCTGATGACTATACACAATATTTCTCAGTAATTTCTAGAGGTATCTGGCAGTCAGAATAAGTACAATAACACAGGAGACTATGGACTCTGAGAAACAAACTGAGGGCTTCAGAGGGGAGGGGGGTGGAAGAATGGGATAGGCTGGTGATGGGTAGCAAGGAGGGCACGTATTGCGCGGTGCACTGGGTGTTATACGCAACTAATGAATCATGGAACTTTACATCAGAAACCAGGGATGTACTGTATGGTGACTAACATAATATAATAAAAAATATTATTATAATAAAAAAGAACAATAACAAAAACAGAGGAAGGAAGAGATTTGTATTATTTAAAAAGAAACCTTATCAATAGGGTCACCTGGGTGGCTCAGTCATTAAGTGTCTGCCTTTGGCTCTGGTCATAATCGCAGAGTCCTGGGATTGAGCCCCACATTGGGCTCCCTGCTCAGCAGGAAGCCTGCTTCTCCCTTTTCCACCCCCCTGCTTGTGTTCCCTCTCTCGTTGTCTTTTTCTGTCAAATAAGTGAATAAAATCTTTTTAAAAAGTTATGGAATTGCCCAGATTTGGTACAATACAAGTAGGAAACAGCTTTCTTCCACTTAACTCTTCATTCTACTCCCACCTGTGGCTCCTCTAAGGAAGGAATGGAGAAAAGAGAGTTTGGAGTTGGTGTTGTTTGTGTTTCTCTTTTTTTAAATTTTATTTATTTATTTATTTAATGGTTTTTTTAATAATAATTTTTTATTATGTTATGTCACCATACAGTACATCCCTAGTTTTTGATGTAAAGTTCAATGATTCATTATTTGCGTATGACACCCAGTGCACCATGCAATATGTGCCCTCTTTAATACCCATCATCAGCCTATCCCATTCCCCCACCCCCCTCCCCTCTGAAACCCTTAGTTTGTTTCCCAGAGTCTATAGTCTCTCATGGTTCATTCCCCCTTCTGTTTACTCCCCCCTTTCTTCTTCCTTTTCTTGTCCTATCAATCTTCCTACTTCTTATGCTCCATAAATGAGTGAAACCATATGATAATTGTCTTTCTCTGCTTGACTTATTTCACTTAGCATTATCTCCTCCAGTCCCTACTTGTATTGTACCAAATCTGGGCAATTCCATAACTTGCAAAATTTACATTTGCATTTAAAGACCCTTTGAATAATATTCTATGCACAATAAGTAGCTTACAGACATCCAATAAAAATTAAATAATATTATCTTATTCATTCATCTGTCTATTCATTCGTTCATTCATTCAATAAATATGGATGTAGGGTTACTTTTGCCAGGCAAGTGGTAGGATCTGAGAATTCAGCAATATAAGGTTCTTAACCTTCATAGAGCTTACGTTCTAGTGTTGGGGACAGATAAAAAAGATAAATACATAATTAAGTATCAGAGGGAAGTGCAAAAATGAAAATAAACATGTATTTTCTGATACCAAAAAAACCAAATCTTAAAAAAAACCTAATTAATAGAGAGTAGAGAAAATCAGAGTTTCAAAATTAATGCCAAAGTTTGAAATATTATGCTAATATCTTTCATAGTGCATGGTATTTTTTATCTTTACTAAGTATTGGGAAGTATATCCTTCTAAAGAGTTATTCATAATGTTTTATTGTAGCCAATATTCACTTCTCAATAAAGGTGCTATAATTTAAAATAGCATTGCATAAATAGCATAAAGTACATGCAATGTATGTAAATGTGAAACTATAGTTGTACTGTAGCAATATTTAAAACAATTTTTTTTAAGATTTTATTTATTTATTTGACAGAGAGACAGCCAGTGAGAGAGGGAACACAAACAGGGGGAGTGGGAGAGGAAGAAACAGGTTCCCTTGGGGCGCCTGGGTGGCACAGCGGTTAAGCATCTGCCTTCAGCTCAGGGCGTGATCCCGGCGTTATGGGATCGACCCACATCAGGCTTCTCCGCCATGAGGCTGCTTCTTCCTCTCCCACTCCCCCTGCTTGTGTTCCCTCTCTCGCTGGCTGTCTCTCTGTCGAATAAATAAATAAAATCTTTAAAAAAAAAAAAGAAAAAAAGAAACAGGTTCCCAGCTGAGCAATGAGCCCGATGCGGGGCTCAATCCCAGGTCCCTGGGATCACGCCCTGAGCCGAAGGCAGATACTTAATGACTGAGCCCCCCAGGCACCCCTAAAATTCTTTTTTTTTAAAGGTAATTACTTCAGGGCACCTGGCTGGTTCAGTTGGTAGAACATGTGACTCTTGATCTCAGGGTCATGAATTCAAACTCTACATCAGGTGTAAAGATTACTTAAAAATAAATTAACAAAGGGCTTTAAAAGGGAGAGGGTGGGGGACTGGGATAGGCCGGTGATGTGTATTAAGGAGGGCATGTATTGCATGGTGCATTGGGTGTTACACACAAGTAATGAATCATGGAACTTTACATCAAAATTTTGGGATGTACTGTATGGTGACTAACATAACATAATAAAAATTATTATTAAAAAATAAATAAATTATTGGGGGAAAAAAGGTAATTATATCAACATACAGCATGGAGTAAAAACAACAAATACATACTTTCAATGTATTCTCTAGGAGACTCCAAAATGGCAGAGGAGAAGGAGACCTTAGTTTTCTCTGGTCCTAGGAATTCAACTAGACAGCTATCAAATCATCCTGAAAAGCTGCAAACTCATCCAGAGATCTAAGGAAAGAATAGCTGCAACTTTACAAATAGAAAAATGACTTATTTCTGCAAGGTAGGAGGTGCAGAGAAATGAATCCAAGGCAATATATGGGAAGATGGGGGGAGGGAACTTCTATAAGCCAGCTACCAGAAAGTGATATAGCCATGGGGCACAAAATCAGAACTTTTAGAAGTCTGCTTCTGTGAGGGACATCCCTGCCTGAAAGGTGCTCAGGTGGCAAAGTGGGATGGAATCCTAAGTGGGACAGTGTGGTCTCAGGATCTCCAGGGTAATCGAAAGACCTGGGGTAACTGAGTGCAGCAGAGTTCCTAGGCATGGGAGGGGAGAAGCTGGCTGCAATCAGTAAGCGCAGGAGTGGGCTCTCAGCTCCGAGTTACCATAAACTGCAAACCACAGAACGTTTCTGGTAACAGCTCCCTAAGCAGGGGCCCAACAAGCGGCAGAACCTGTGAGACCCCCTCTTACTCCTCTGGGAGTGCACTACAGGAGTTTACAGGAGTTATTTTGTTTGAATATAATTTTGTTTGAATGGAAACCTTGGATTTTCTGCTACTTCTTAGCAATCTCCCACTCAATAATAGAGCAGATAGGGGGAAAAAAATCAAAGGTCTAAATGGATATCTCTACTAGAAAAAAGAGGGTCACATACATGAGAGAGAAACACTTGGTCACAGGCTGGGTGAGCACAGAGTGTGGACAGACCAGGGAGACAAGAGTGATTAACTGGTTTTCCCTGAGGGTGCACTGAGGAGTGGAGCCCTGTGCTCTCAGCTCTGGGGCTGGAGATTGGGAGGCCGCCATTTTCATTCTCATCCTCTAAAGCAGTGCTGAAAGCCTTCCGATAACAGAAGCCGCACAGAGCAATCTGAACCAGATTACTTAGCCTGGCCACCTGACAAGGGCAGTGCAATTCCTCCTTGGGCATAGACACTTGAGAGTCAATGCAACAGGCCCCTCTAGGCCCCCCAGATGATCAGCAAGAACATCCAGCCAAGACCAAGTTTACAGATCATTGAGAACTGCAAAACTCTAGTGCTAGGGGAAAATAGCATTTAGAATTCATGTTTTTTTTTCATGATTCTTTAGTCTTTCAATTTTAATTTTTTTCTTTCCTTTTTCAAATTCTTATTTTATCAACTCTTTCTTTGAAATCTTTTTTTAATTTTCATTGTTATAGTTACATTCTATCATTTCATTGCATTTATATAAGTTTTACTTTCTTTAAAATGTTGGGATGCAGTGTCTTCTAAGAGACCAAAATGTACACAAAATATAGCGTATGGCTCTGTTCTCCTCACCTGTCAGATCATATTTTCATTTCTTCTTCTTTTTTCTTTTTTTGTTTTGTTTTGTTTTTGTTTCATTAATATCTTTTTAAAATTTTCATCTTTATAGTTAAATTCTATCTTTTCAAAGTATTTAATTTTAGTTTTGTACATATGTAAGATTTTTTTTTTCTTTGCAATTTTGAGATGTGGTTTCTTCTAAGAAACTGACCAAAATAAACTCAGGATATAGTGTATTGCTCTGTTCTGTTCACATGAGTGTTTATATTCCTTCTTTTCTTTTTCTTTTTTGTATTTAATTTCAATTTTTACATTTACATTCTATCCATTCATTGTATTTAATTTTGTTTCTGTACATATATAATTTATTCTTTCTTTACAATTTTGGAATCTGGTTTTCTAACAAATGGACAAAAATACACAGAGAATCCAGTGTATTGCTCTATTCTGTTCACCTGTCTGATTATATTCTGTTTTTTTAAAATTAATTAATTAATTGATTGATTTTTGGTTTTGGCTCTCTTCTGATTTGTGTAGTCTATATTTCTCTGGAGTTGTTGCCATTTTAATATTTTGTTTTCTCATTCATCTACTCTCTGGGCAGAAAGACAAGACAGAAAAACTAACTTCAAAAAGAGAACAAGAGGCAGTACTGACTGCCAGGGACCTAATCAGTATGGACTTAAGTAAGATGTTGGAACTAGAGTTCAGAATAACTATTATAAAGATAATAGCTGGCTTGGTATATTAATTTGGGGGGTGGGCCTTAAATAAAGAAGAATGCCTAAAATGTTCTTTTATTTTGGCTTTATAGTAAACATATCTAGCACATCCCTCCATTTTGGTATTTTGGTCCAGAAAAGTGAAGGCTGGATATTAACCATCTACATTCTCTATCTCTTCCTACTTTCCAAATCACTGGGAACAGAAAACACAGATGTTTTCACTTTCTTTACTTATCACATAAATCTTATTCTCATTTTACCAGAGAAAAGGAATCTGTTTGCTTCTTTTCTGCCACTGTCTGTCAGGAGATAAATAAACTCACTGTTAGGAAAAGATTAAAACCATTAAAATTGTTAATTTCAAGTCAATTTTAGGAGTTTATAGGAAACTTTTGAACTCTTAACACTGGTAAATAGTATTGAAGAATTAGAAAATTTTCAGATAATTTTACCCTATACATGCAATTATTCCCTGCTCCTTTGTTTAACCTACATTGTGGGATTATTTGTAATTACTCATATATTTCTTCTTTCCTTCTTTCCTTCCTATCTTCCTTCCTTCCTTTTTCTTTTTCCTTTTTAGAGAGAGAAAGAGAGAGAGATTGGAAGGGGGAGGGGCAAAAGGAGAGTGAGAGGAAGAGAGAGAATTCCAGGCCCCACATGCAATGTGGCACCCAATGTGAGGCTTGATCTCAAACCCTGAGATTATGACCTGAGCCAAAAACAAGAGTCAGATGCTTAACCAACTGAGTCACCCAGGTGACCCAGTCATCTTTCAATCTAGGCAAATTAAGGGTGTAGGTTTAAAACATACTTTTCTATAAGTACTATACAATATAATATCCACCAATATTTATTTATTCAATTTATATATGTTTTTAAATGGAAACAATATTTTTGTCAGAAACATGCTTCTAAAATTTTGGCTATAAACACTTGTGTATATATATATATATATATATATATATACATATATATATATATATATATGACAATATTGTCTCTCCTCCAAATTTTAGGAGTCTTTAATGTATTTTTATTTAAAAAGCATATGATGAATACTACCTGATTACCAAAACTGTTGTCATAGTGTCTGAACTTAGGAGGCTACATATTCTGCAATAAAAATGTATTAAGTCTTCAGGTGAGGAAGGCCTGATTCAAGGACTCCTATAATTGATTAAAAATAGAATAGACAGGTTTCTAACCAAGTTGTCCCCAGTCTTCAAGAGATTTATAGCCTTAAGGCAACACCCCAAATAATAACATAAAGTAGAGAAAAATTAAGAAGGTGAGAAAGGAAAATACAAGTTTGTTCCTAAAATACTGCATACTTTTTTTTTAGATGGCAATGACAAAGAACCCAAATAAAGCTGTACCTGTCAGTCAGATAATTTGCAAATGCCCCAATTGACACCTAGAATTAAGGTGATTATTATTACAATTAGTACCCTGATTAAATAAACTAGAGACTGGACTATTTGTTTGAATATAATTTTGTTTGAATGGAAACCTTGGATTTTCTGCTACTTCTTAGCAATCTCCCACTCAATAATAGAGCAGATAGGGGGAAAAAAATCAAAGGTCTAAATGGATATCTCTACTAGAAAAAAGAAATACTGAAACACACATAAGATTACATATGGATGATTTCATATATCCTGTGTTTCTCATTATTTATCAGTCATACTATATGCACATAAAAATGTATATAGGCATTTATGTGTGTATTTGTATGCCTCCCTTGGTTTATTTTGCAATAAAATTTTTATCAAAAGCCACCTATTTAAAAAAAAGGTAGTTTTTATGTTTCACCTTAAGCTTATTGCTGGTCTTAATGATTTATTCACATTAACATTAAGACAGAAGCTAGATCTATATTCAGTAATACATTAAATGAATTTTTTTTGCACTGAGTGTTCTATAGACCTCAAACACAATCATTCAATTTATGGAGGAACAAAGAGATGAAACAAGTTGCTATGAACAATTGGAACAGAAAAGTTTGGACTATGTTTGTCATTTTTAAATTTTATGTCATAACATAATATAGATATAAGTAGTTAAAACACATACAATTATGGCATTTAGTGATGAAGTATTACAATGCTTTGATGCATGTAACCTGATACAAGTTTTGTCAATTTATTTTTGACTTACAATAGAATCTATCAAGATTTAATACTCTGTGTCCTTCACTGGCTTTCTGCTTTTGAATGTATGCAAAGAAATCCAGAGGTCTCATTTTTATCAGAGTTGATTGTATTAATTAAAACAGTAGCACCAGAAATCAGTGATAGAAAAAAATGTGTGCAGATGGGAGTGAAGAAAGAAATTGCAATTTATAAATACCAGTGATCTATAAAATTACTATGATTTGGTTTACAAATAATAATGTGCATTTCAAGTATCTATAATGATATCTCTTAATGAAAACTATGTAGAGCACTCAAGTTTTACTATCTAAAGCAATCTAATATGAAATTGGATTTATAAAATATTTTGATAGGCTATAATATTGTGTTAAAAACAGAAATGCCCTATAATTTGAACAATAGAATTATCAATTCTAAAACTTACATAGTTCAGTAATGTCAGAAAAAAATAAATATTCAAGAATAGTTTGTAAAAAAGAAACTATGCATACTATATTTACCATTTTTCCAATAAAATAATATATTTCAGGTAACAACATTAGAATGGTACAATTTATACAAAATACAGAATTAAGTACATAAAGAATGAATTTCTAGGGGTGCCTGGGTGGCTTGGTCATTAAACATCTGCTTTTGGCTCAGGGCGTGATCCCAGAGTCCTGGGATCGAGCCCCACATTGGGCTCCTCTGCTGGGAGACTGCTTCTTCATCTCCCACTTCCCCTGCTTGTGCTCCCTCTCTTTCTGGCTGTCTCTCTCTCTGTCAAATAAATAAATAAAATCTTTTAACAAAAAGAATGAATTTCAAAGACTAATTTTATTAATATTCCTTTTTCAATGCTATAGCCGAATTTCATTTATAATGAAATGTTCTCAGCTAGTGATATTATTTTATTTTGAATTATGAGAATTTTTTATACTATGTGTTTATATATTCAATATTTATATATTCAAATTTAATATTATAGATTCATTGCCTAATAGGAAAAAATCCACAGGATATGAAATATTCTGAGAAAGGATTAAAATCTTTTCTTCAGTTTTAAATACAAAAAGATGTCTAATGACATATATCCATATTGCTTCAGGCTTAGCTTCCAAATCAAGCTATTGCTCTGTAACTCAAAGCCACTGGTTAACACTCTATTTTCCTTGCCTGTAAAGCTATAAACTTCAATCCTGCAATGACTCCTTGATGAAATATGTGAGTAATAATGACGTCATAAGAAATTTAAGTTAAATTATTAATTTAAAAAGGAAAAGTGGGGTGCCTGGGTGGTGCAGTCATTAGGCGTCTGCCTTCGGCTCAGGGCATGATCCCAGCGTTATGGGATCGAGCCCCACATCAGGCTCCTCTG